>NW_024583100.1:124965-140316 GCF_018398535.1 Haplochromis burtoni | reverse complement strand
AAAGCTTTGTGGGACCTTTCTACCTCCTGTGCTTACTGAGTTTTCTCCAAGTACTTTGTAGTTTCTTCCATCTCTACTTCCAGGAGCTCAGTAGCTATAAAGGTCATCTACCAACCAGAAGTTTGGTGGTTTAAACCCTGGCTGCTCTATATATCCTTAGGCAAGATAACCCCAGATTGACCTCTAATGCATCCATTAGATTATGAATGTGTGTGAATGTTTAAACAGAAAGCGCTTAAGCATAGAAAAAAAGTGCTTGCATGAGTGGGTGAATGAAGTTGAGTAAAGTAGAGACTGTATAAGGACCAGTTTCTCTCACAGCCCAAAGACATGCACAGTTAACTACACATTCAAAACTGGATGCAGGTCAATAAATAAATAAATAAGGTTTTAACTTCTTAACATCAGCCAGATCTTCAGGTATCCATTTAAGGTTTCGTTATGTTTTGGATGTGTTTACTGTATATCTGAGTGTCAAACACATGAAATTTCCATACATAAAAACACATAAAAAGAGGTACGGTCAACCTTACACCTATTTCTTTCTCAGTGAATACCTGGTTGATGTTATGAGGTTAGCAATATTTGAGAATATTTGGTCAGTAATATGAGAAAAATACCTGAAAGTATAAAACATCTGAAGCACAAGTTGTTGTGTTAACAAGGTATTTGATCTTCTAAGAATGAACACATAAAAATGGATTTCATGCATGAGTGTAGAGTGTTGAAAAGCCTAATGGATGGATACTATAATCTAATATATATTGTTGGAATAATTGAATGTACTGTGAGGGGAGTGCATGTCACAGGGGAGATGGACTGCAGCTGCACCCGCTGCATCTTTCCTTTGATCTGTAACTGCTGGAACATTCACAGTGTGGACCAGAGTGATTCAGTTTCAGATGAGGCTGTAAACGTTTCACGCTGCTTTAAGCACTTCACAAGTTCACAGGTTTTATGGACGCTTATACATGTTGAGTAAAGTTACTGTAAACCTGTCAGACTTTAGCACGTATACATCTGACTAATGCAGACAGTGCACAACTGTGTGCGAGTGTTACAACTGTCAAAATGCAACAGCAAGCTTGTGTCATTCATTTGATCTTTTTAAAATTCTGTGCATACTCGCAGCTGTAGATTATGCAGCTGTGACAATTGTGTTCGCACATTTCACCCTCATATTCTTCTTTCCTCAAAAATTATAAGGCCTCAAAATAAAATAAAAAATAAAAGCCAGGGTAACAAGTACCACAACAGCTTTCTGACAAAGAGCAGAGTAAAGGCAAAGTTCCACTCTGAGCTGCAGTTCAGCTGCTTCCTGAACTGGTGGCAGCGAACACAACATTTAGCTCAGGGTCTCCAGAGTTTTAGTCCAAAAGCCACTGTGCCATAGTTCATCAAAGCACAGATTCTGTCAATTACTTTTAGACAGTATAGTTTGAGAGCGAAAGTGCAGGAAAAAAATCGTGTTGGATATCTATACTGATATGGACTGGTTAATATGTTAGGAGTGAAAGGCTGCCACATTGTGTAATGGAAGACATCCCAAAAAATCAAATAAATACAATGATGGGGCATTTTTTCTCCCACTTCATTTTGCCAAATTTTCACCGCGGCAACTGAAAAGGGTACAGGGTAGTTTGTATGACCCCCACACAATTGTATCCATCACTGAGTCATCACTGAGCTCCTGGACAGTCGAACGTTCGTCCTGATGCCCTTGGATGGACTGAAACATAATGTCCCACAGGTGTTCTAATGGATTTGGATTTGTTATAGAAAATGCCAATAGGGCTCCACAGTGAAAGGCAGTGATCAGAGGGTCCACTACAGGACGTCGGGCCCTCAGGGCAGTCTGTATATTTTGTTCAATTCAAGTTCTCCAATTCCAAAAATGATAAATATTACAACTGCTACAACAGCAGCATGTGAAAAATTTGCATTGATTGTGACTGATGTTACAACATGGAGCTGCAAGTATTCATTCTTAATGACACAATTATGGAGCCTTTTCACTTAGTTTTAGGAATCAACAGCAAAATGTAAAAAATATAATTCAAAGTTGACTGTTTTGAATTTTATCTGTCTTATCTTAGGCTTTAGAGAAGGAGGGTCTGATTAATAATTATATGCTCTCACTTTTATCAAACACTGCCTCAGATTTAGATTGTTCCATTAAGTGGGTAGCCATGACTAGCTATAGGACACAGAGAAATCATATCAGTCCTCCTTTAAACAGCAGCACGGTCAATGGAGTTCTGAGGGCTGGCAGTGGATTAAGTCAGATAAAGCTGTTTGTTGCTATTCTTGATAACATGTTTTTTCAGCTGATTTTTACTGGTTTCTTGTAGGTTTGGCTTTTGCTCTTACAGGCCTCATTCTCTTCACTCCATTTGTGTTCAAACCACACAGGGTTGCCTCTTCCTGTTAGACACTCACTTTGCCACTGCTGCAAACTCACATCAAACTTTTACTTTTGACTTACAACTTGCTTTTATGACTTCCTTGCTCATCATGTAAAATGCAAAAATAAGAACAGAACATCATTAAGAAAAAGCACAACAGCAGATGAGGTGGATCAGCTGCTGCTAAAAAAGTCTAAACTTTTGCTCCACCTACAGGCCTCCACCTTTAAAGTCCAGTGGTTTCATAACAAATTATAAATCCTGGAAACCAGTACATTCAAACTCTGAAGCATATCACAAAATATATAATGCATTATTCTTTTTGATGCATGAAACAGACCTTAAGTCTTTTTATTGTATGGTCTTGTGATTTTTAGTGTTTCCTAAATGTGTGGATGGGATCATTTGTATAGACATGCAGCAAGTTACTGCAAAGCACACCAGCAATTCGACAGACACACACAGCAATGATTAATGGCTATTCTTCACACTCACCTATGATATGTGAGCCTCATACTAAGTATGTGTGCAAGTGTTTGGTAATGGGCCTTTTGTTTCAGCAGATCAGATTTCAATGTGAAGACCAGTCAGGTGGTTGACTGTTACAGAGAGTGTTAAAGGTAAAGTAACTCTTTAAGCATCAGCTGCCAGGCCTTTGATGTGTGTGGTTACAGGTACAAACCAGTCTTCCTGTGGTTTAGACTATTCCATTGCTATTTGTTGTCTTCTTAGTTTGTGCACTTCTTTTTCTTCCCCAGATCTTTTGCACAGATATAGACGCATTTTATGAACTACTTTCTCTTTCATTTTAGCTATGCACATTTCTGACTTTAGTCATGCGCGGTTTTTACATTAGCTTTGCTCGACACACAAACTGTCAAATGATTCATAAAGAAAAGGGGAAAAAGGGGGGAAAAAAGCACCATAAAGAAAAAGATGCAGCTTTTACCACAACATCATGACCACATCACAGCTTTTAGGCAAGAAACAGGTTGACAACAAATGAGCCAAATCTATACTGATACTTGCTGTTTTAAGCGCGCGTGTGCGTTCACTCATTTGTGTCAGGTTAAAAACAACTGTAAGACAATTTAAAAGAAAATGAAACACAATTTCTTTATTAAAGGGGGAGGGGTGGGGGTGTTACAAAGCAGTTTTTATGCTGACTGCTAACAGTGATCAAGGATTATGACAATGACTTTCATTATTCACACAATGTGTTAGCAGAGATCTGGCCTACCGATCCGCCACACTTCTTGTGATGAGGCACCTGTTAGTCATCCTCGACTGTAATTCCTGCATCCAAATAGTTCAGATTGCTGCTCTGAGCCTGGTTCTGCTGCAGGTTTCTTCCCGTTAAAAGGGAGTTTTTCCTTCCCACTGCAGCCAAAGTGCTTGCTCATCGGGGTTAAATGATTGTTGTTTTTTTTATTTCAGGGTCTATCTTGCCTTGAAGCGACTTTTTTTGTGATTTGGCGCTATATAAATAAAATTGAATTGAATTAAAATCCCTCCCCAGGTGGTGGCTGAAATGTGTAGAAGAACATGGACAGAGAAAAAAGCTGCATCTTTTGTATTTTTCATATAAACAACAAATGTGTCAGGATACAATTGAGACAATTAAAAAATTTTTACACCCAGACCACATTATCCAGTATTAGAAACATTCATGTTGTGTCTTTATTATTTATTAGTCCTTTCAATATATATATATATAATCCTTGTAAATACACCAGCAAAGATGACAATAATAAAATTTTTGATATTACTTTTCCAAAACTCTGTACAACTACAAACGCTGATCTTATCAAGTCAAAACCAACTAGGTCAGGTTTCACCACCTCTTCTTCTCCTAAAAGACTACTGACTGTTGATGCTGTGCAATTTCAGCTGAAGTGATAAGTATGTCATCCCTCGCTCCCCCTGCAGACCATTTGTGACCTGTGAGTAAGTTTCACAAGCATCAAGTAACACCTTATTTGTTGAGATAAAGATCAGAAGTGGAAATTTAAGACACCACAGCAGACATGAACAATATCACCTCTTCACAGTTGCCAGCAAAGTTCCTCTTCAGGCTTTAGTTCCACAAAAACAAAGGATCAAAGAGTGATGCTTCAATCAGAGAGGAAAAGGAGACACAAGTAAGAATTTTTAAAGGTTATAAAAAATATAATAGCAAAAGTCAAAAGAAGTTCAAATGAGAGAGCAATGCTGGATGAAAAGTAACGCTTTGAATTCATAAGTGTTCATACTTTTACTGTGATTTATTTCTAACATATTCAATCATTGACCCTTTAAATGCAACCCATTGAAACATTAAATCCTCCTCAGTCTATTCTGGTCTGACATAGCCTGATGAAGATGATGTGGATATTTGCTCCTTGAGCCAGTTCTGCAGGAGGTTTCTTCCTGTTAAAATTGAGTTTTTCCTTCCCACTATCTCAAAATAATGATTGCAGAGAAGACTAAGACGACAAACAAACAAAAAAAAAGTGTCCAGGCAGATTTGAGATCAGGTGGGTGGCAAAGGTAAGAAAACAGTTGGTGAGAGCAGCTGGTGGACAGGGGGATAAAGGAGAGCATCTTAAGCACACAGTGCACTTAAAAGATGTATGTAGCTTTTGGGTCTGAAAAGTGAAAACTGCTTATACTGGTATTTTTTCTAATGACCAGCAGAGTGTGACTTTTCCACCTGTGTTCCAAAGACATGCATGTTTAGTTGCAGCCTACAGTGCAAGTAAAAAAGTATTTACCTCTTTGCTGTTTCCTGTTTTGCATATTTGTCACACTTAATTTTCAGGTAATTTATTACTGACAACTCATACAAGCGGTCACAAAAGAACCCAGATCAATATCTAAAGAACCGCAGGCTTCACTTGTTTCAGTTAAGCTCAGTGTTCATGATTCGACAACAAAAAGAGACTTTGCAAAAATGGCATTGATGGGAGTGTTTGAAAGTGAAAGCCACTGCTGATGTAAAACCAACCCATCATTTCATAGAAAGAACATCATACCAGCAGTCAAACATGGTGGCGGTAGTGCGATGGCCTGGAGAAAATACTTTTTCACAGCATGGAGGACTGATGATAGACTGGTTATGTGATGGACTTGTAACCTTTTCAGGGTGTACCCTGCTTCTTTCCCTATGGCAGCTGTGGCCTTAAGGTGGTTGAGCTCAGATTGACGTCCAGAACTTCATCTAACTCTCATTATAAGAGAATCAGGATAGACTGTTGTGATTGTTCCAGCCTCCTCCAACAAACAAAGATTGGATCTAATTCAGGGAAAAGCCAGACAAGAGAGAAAAAAATTAATGAAGCATTTTCTTTACTCTAACTAATCAGTCGCACACAAACAATATAAAACAACAATTTAACCTTGAGTTACATAAACAAGTATCCACTTCTTTGTCTGATGCAGACTTCTGTTTCTTATTCCAGCTGCTGCAGGTGAGTCCAGATTATTCAAAGTACAGTAACAACTTGTAGTGTCTTAATTAATGAAAAAATAGCATAAACAGTGAACAAAAAAAGAAGATAAAAATTTATGCAGTTTCTATCCTTCAGCAGCAGCAGCAGAAGCTACATTACAGAGACAGAACAACATGGCATCAGTGTAAGTCATTATGCTAAAACCTCTTTCATACTTTGCAAAAAATGATCAGATAAATCCTCTTGGTGCCCGTATGGAGTTTCTTGACTTTAACAGCCATACCACTGATGATATTTACAAGGAAAACAGTCAGAGGAGCCAGAATCAGCTTTGCCATCAAATTATTCTATGACAGAATCATTTCATTGGTTCAAATTCAGGTCTCTCTGTCGGTCACCTTTTTCTTTGCTAGTTGTCCACATCATCAAATTCACTGTTGCCGTTTGATAAAATGAAAATAGTTTTCACGTCATCTTTGTTTTGACATCTGGATAAATATTTTTTTTGTGCATTTTAACATTTAAAACAAAGAAATCTGATCAAATGAAACTTTGAATTTTTCTTACCTTTAATATTTAAGTGTATCATTCTAAAACCTGGATATACATCTGCATTAAATCCATAGAAATACATTCCAGAGCCAAATACATCCACATGTTTGGTTAGGAAGAAGATGGTTGAGATGCTGAAAGTCATTTCCGATGATCCACTCTGAAATCCTTCGCAGCATGCAGCACTTTTGTCAGTTGTAAACATGACTCTGATCCAGCTGGATGAGTGAACCAGATTGTTAAGAAGTGGATGTTGGAGCGCTGCAGCATGATTTCTTCTGGATGGACCTCCACAGCCTGAGACCCGCTGATGGAGATCCAGGATGAAACAAATCAAATGTGTTCTTAAACCAGAAAATGCAATTAAAATTAATCAATTAATTGAATTAAGTCTTAATTAAAACTAGGTTAACAGAAATATGACATCAAATGTAATTAAGTTAGCACAGGCTGTAGAGACTGTCTTAAGAGACAAAGCTGTTATCAAGGTAAAGTTCACCACTGCACACACGACTGAAGCTTTGCAATGTCTGGAATTGAAGTGAGACCCAGGAAGGGGGGTCTTCAATAAAAAGAGGAGGGTGTTTTTCTCAACCGACCACAAAAACGCTACCAGGAAAAGACACTGATACTACACTTATACCCACATGATGTACAAATGACATTTTTTTCAGTATGTTGGAGCTGAGGATATGTATGTGTGTGTGTGTGTGTGTGTGTGTGTGTGTGTGTGTGTGTATATATATATTTGTAAAAGGCTTAAGAAATGTGTAGAGCCTTCTTGAACCTTTATCATGATGACTGATTTCTTCCTGTGTTGTATAATAACTATGGCTACTAGAAGGTGCTGTTAATACTTCAGCTTCCTCCCACAGTCCAAAGACATGCAGTTAGTGGGGATAGGTTAATTGATCAATTTAAATTGCCCATAGGTGTGAATACTGGAGTGAATTAGAGTGCGAATGGTTGTCTGTCTCTGTGTGTTGGCCCTGCGACAGACTGGTGCCCTGTCCAGGGTGTACCCTGCCTCTCGCCCTATGACAGCTGGGACAGGCTCCAGCGCCACCACAACCCTGGAAAGGATAAGCAGAAGCGAATGGATGTGTTCCTGTCGTGTTCGGGTCAAATCTGACTGACTTAAAACACACATAAATATTGTTTTTTACATCTGATTGCCTCAAGGTCTTATGACTTTCTCCATGCTATGCACTTGATGATGACCTCTTTCATTGAATTGTGAGTGGTTTAATCAACCTTGTTACATCTGTGGTGTCTGCCATAGGAAATTAATGGGAATCCACCCCCAATTATGACTCAGTGTTTGTCTACATATTGTCAGTTAAGGCTTTAAAAACCAGCATGGTAGTAGCAAAAATAAAAAACTCTGAGGCTTAAAATATAAAGTTCAGAAACCAGTGGGTAACATCATGGTGAGTGCAACCATCCTTTATATAAAGTCTGTGGTTCCAATAGCCTTAAGATCAGGGGTCACAAACATACAACTTCCAACCCACTGCATGACTTTATAACGTGTGGAAATTGTGGTGAACGAGGCATCATTTCTTTGTCTTTGTGTGTTTATTGCACCAGGAAGCATTATGTTGTAAGTTATTACAAATGCATCTCTGTATGAGTAGTTTACCACCTTTTTAATTCCACCCAAGTACAAATACAGGAGCATTCTTAATGTATTTGCTGTTAGCATAGCAGTTTGATAAGTTAAGTCATCTCCAGCTGTGTACTCTCATTTTTTTTGGCAAAAAGAAAGGAAAATATTTATAGGTAATAATTTATGGTTTACTTGAAATAAAATGAATTTGACACTGCTGATCTAAGGGTAAGGCCAGTTTCCACAGATGTCAGTTTTGTACTGCATACTGCAGACGGTGGGAGCTACTTCTGCTATGAGTCTTCAGAAACACATGCTTTTACTTTAGGGTGAGAAAATGTCACACTGCTGCAAGCATCTCTTCACAAGTTTGAACACGCGATGCACGTCGTAGAGATGAACTGGTGATGTGGGTCTAAGTAAGTGAGACCTGTTACAAACCCTCAGGCAGCTGTATGGTGATACAGCTTTAGAGAGGTTTGAGTTACTTCTACAAACTTGCTCACTGTAAATACTGTATGAAATATACTCTATCTTCACGTTAAGAGGTCTGAGGTTGTTGGTTTTTTTTTTAAATTCTCTGAAAACTTTTGTTGAAATGATTCTGTGGGTTCCAGACTTCAGACAGTCATCAACTGTAAAGGATTTTCATCCCAGTATTATAAACGATCCTTATATTTAAATTTATGCTATGTTGTCTGATTTAAGTCTCTGTACATGGTGAAAAGTGTAGAAAAATGGCTCTAAAAAAGTAGATTTTCAAAACTCTCACATTAAATCTGAAAGTCTGCACTTCAATCACACAGTGATTGTTTGATCTCAGTTCCGGTGGTGTAAAACTACAAGAGATGCATTTTTGTCCAAGAAATTATAGACTGTACTGTGCAAAAGGTCCAAAAATAATGAGAAGCAATTAAAATATGTCTTCAAAATAAATATTTTAGTTTAATGTTATACTGTCATACCCCATGGTTTGTCCTGTAGTTTCTCTGGAAATTAGAAAGTGTGAATGAGAAAAATAATTTCATACATAATTTCATGTATTTATTTATCTCCATATTTCTACCTAAATGGAAAAAATGATGAATCTTAATAATTTTTTATCTCTACCATGATCATATTCATATTTCAAATGCATTTTGTCAAATATACATCTGAGATTCTTTATTTAGAAGAATGTAACAAGTGAGTGAAAGCTCTTGCTCTTTTAACTTTTCACAGTTTGGTCATTTAGGCAACCAGACCAGTGATTCGTACTATAATGAAAGAACTATAAGCATCAGACTTTGGATTCTGATAGAAATCTCTAGAACAGAAACAAAAACTCTTTACCATAAACCAACAGAAGAAAGGGACTTAAATATGTCTAAATATATGTATTGTACTGAAAACGACTTAATAATCACTCATGTAATATATACAACAATATCGTCAAGAGAGGGTGTAGTGTAGTAGAACAGAAGGACAAAAACAACGGCTTGAAATGTGCATTATAGGTCATCTTTAATCAACAGACTATAAAGTTCAGATAAAAGTTCTGTAACATTTAGGGTTCTTGCCAAAATTGTATTTTGGATTATTTGAATGAAAAGTTATTGTTGTCTTATAAACCAATTAACAGTGGTTGCACAATTTTTACATAATTAATAATTACAACTCTTCCCACACACCAACGGTACAAAACCCCACATACAGATCATGTTCCACTCTGAGCTAACGTTGGGTTTGGTTTGTGAGTCTATCTCGTAGCAGCGTACACAACATTAGGCTCCAGTTCCCTCGGTGGTGCAGGCCTTCTGATTTTAGCTTTGGGATGGAAACTCACTGCTGTATAGGTCATGGCATCAGAATCCACATTCTGTAAATGAAAATGTTTAAATTCAATAATCCCAAAACATCACATGTTAACATCCACCAGGACAGAGGCCATTATCTAGGTATCAGGTTCGGTTAAGGTTAGATTAACATTCAGCACTTTCCAATCTAATTTTCACCTTTTTTGGAAGCACCAATGAAAACTGCTGACAAAAAAACTGAGATGCCAAAAAGAATATATGAAACCTAATCTGAAAAGTAAAAACAAAAACAACAAAAAAATCTAAAAAAAAAAAAAACTAACATAATTAAATAAAAGCAACTCGAACCCTCAGTGGGTTCAAGTTGGATGTCTTTGTTATCCCCTTATAAATCTTAATCTAAAGTCAAAATCTAATATTAAAATAGATTACCTCACTCTGTTGTGCATTCTGTGGATCATCTTGAGCTAAACGACAGGGACAATGCATCGGTCAGTAATATACCACAAATGTTTGATTGGACAATTTAAATGAAGTCGTACAAATACCTGTATGAAATCTTCTGATTTTAACAGCCAGACTAACGATGACCAGTAGAAGGAAAACAGTTAAATTGCCCAGGATCACAGTCATCATTTGTTCATGTGTTAATCCATCAGCCACGTCTACAAAATGGACAATTAAAATCAAAACTTTACAAAGTCTACTGCGTGTTTTTACATTTACTCAAAATTGTATATAATTATCTTTGCTATTTTTCTTTATTTTCTTTACAATAAAATACCATAAACAGCATTACTTACCTTGAACTTTTAAATATGTTCCACTTAAGATGATTGTCTTTCCATCAGTCTGTTTCTCTCCGCAGAAATAAAGCGCAGAGTCAGAAGAATTCACTTGTTTGATCTCAAGAAATAACACAGAGGTGTTGGATGTCATGTGAAATTTGCTTTTTTTAAATCCATCACAGAAAGAAACGTTGCTATCAGAGCTGGACATAGCTGAGATGCAGCTGGCATTGGGACTGCTGGCCATTTTAAACCAAAATATGTGGGAGCGATATCTGCTGATATTGGAGCACTTCAGTGTGACTTCTTGACCAGGCTGAACCTCCGCTGTGTAAAACTGTGTGACCGAGGAAGAGATCCAACCTGAAACAAGCAAATATTCCTAAATGTCAAACTCCACACAAACCCAACAATGCCTATGAGTAAAGTTGGCTACAAGATTCAAATCACTTGGATTGTGGTACAGATTTAACCATTGTGTGAGAAAATAGTGAAAAGTGTACTTACTCATGGTGCAGAATAAAACTGGCATCAAGGTAAAGTTCACCATTGTGTGTACCACCACTACTGCAATGTTTGTAAGTGAACTGTGCTCCAGTAAAAGCAATCTCTGCATAAAGAGGCGGGCTGTTCTTTTATATGTACAGCTGCTTTGACTGAGAGTGCCAGTGCTTTTAGACGAATAGCTGCAAACTGAAAGCTGTAACAAGAACAGAATATCTAGCTTTTACACAAATTTGGACATCTACAAAAGATGAGTCACTATATAATTTTATACAGTGTTATATTAGCTGTGCCTTTACCATGAAATATCCAACATGTTTTAAAATAAAAGTTTATGTGTTTACATCTTTACGTCTTTGCAACGATCTTTAACCACAGATATGTCAGCATAAGACAAATACTCCTGATATTAATAATTAAGTCAAGGTTCTCTGTTGATTTTGAAACTCATAACATGGCATAAAGTAAACTACTGACCACACAGTCAATACAATCGTCATGCTATAGTTGAACATGTTCAAATAAAGCACATACAATTCTTAAAGGGGAAAGTCTGTTTACTTAGTAACTAATAAACAGTTACCTGTGTGGTGATGTTAACATTAATCATACATTATTAAGGGAGCACTTAAAATGCAAACTTGTATGAATGTGCACAACGTGCAAATTAATGACATGATCAGAAAAAGCAGCAGAAACCTTACCTGGCCAATGATAACTACTGGAATAGTCTTAGCAAGACTAGGGTTCACAAAGGCATGCTAGTCTGGAACCTTCACCTGGTGTGGTTTTAGTGTGTGATAACATCTTGAAATGTGTAACCAGGAGTAAACGCTTTGATATGAGATTGTGTAAGTTTCACCATGCTAGAGCAGTGAGTAGTGGTGTCAGCAAGTTTTAAATCAGTTAAGTGTGACCAACAGTATTTACCACGCGGATCTGAACTGATCTATGTTTGTCTAGCACATGGAGATGCACAGTCTGAGCAGCTCGTCCAAGTAAACTGACTGAATAAGTTTCCGCTGTCTTAACAAATTAATAGCCTTTAAATGTGGAGCTCCTTACTGAACACGAAGAGCCTCACTGTCAGGTCAATTGTGACTTACTAGGCGAGAGTAGTAGTGTGCTGTGACCGTAGGCAAGAGTAGAGATGTACATCAACTAGGAAATTGGCAGCTTTCCATTGATGCTCACCTCTTTCTTCACTGCAAAGCACTGATACATCGTTTAAATCAATGCAGACATAACTCAAACACATCCACTAAATCTTCCACGCCCCTCTTGTTCATCTGTGAACAAGAACGAGATACAGAAATCCTCCATTTAAGGAAGCAACTCGTCCCTGACCTGAAGTGGACTCTTTTCTAGCTGAGAACCATGGCCATCAAGTTGGAGGTGCTAGTCCTCATTCCCGCTGCTTCACACTTGACTGCAACACTGAAGATGTTGGCTACTGAACGCAACCCGATTATCTGCAAAAAGCTGAGACGAGATCAGAAACGAGATCAGAAAAGCCTTCTGTCACTTGGCTCCATCTAGAAATACTGTCCATAAAAATTATGGATAGAATAACAAAGGGCAGCCCAATTGGAACTAATCCAGTTTACTATCGGCAATGCAGGTCAGACTCTTTTTGCAGTTTTAAAGGGACTGAATGGCTCGTAGCAATGGTATCCATACTTCTAAAAGACCCTTCACAGCATCGCCTGACAGATAAAGTCAACTGCCTTCTCCAAGTCCACAAAGCACTTGTAGATTGATCAGGCAAATTGCTAGGCACCTCTGAATTTCTTCGATAGGCTAAAGAGCTGCTCCAGCAGATTCCTCTTCAGTACTCTGGTGCAGACCTTTCCAGGGAAGTTGAGCAGTTTGAAGCCATTATAATAGGAGCACACCCTCCGGTCACCACTCTTAAAGATGGGAATGCCAATACACAGGCACTGCATCTGATCTCAACACATTGGTGCAAAGGAATACCAATCAAAACACTCCCAGAGCCTTAAGAAACTCAGGAGCGAATTTCATCCACCCTAAGGAATGCAATTTTAAATGTGTTTATTTATTACTTATATTATGTACTTTTTGAATTATTGTTTTAGCAATGTGATCTTTCTTTTTGGAGAATAATAAAAAATTGGTAGTTAACATTATTTGAGTATGATACAGGTAACTGTATTGGAAAAGTTGTGCATTTCACAGAAGACCTGCATCTGACACGTTTAAGTTATCAATCACTGTTAAGGCGTTAAAGCCTGGAGCAGGGTAAGTAGTTTACGATGAAGATCTAAAAGTTTCACAACGCTTTCACAAGTTTGCAAGTTGTAGTTGTAGATGTTTATACACTATGTAGATGAAATTGCTTTAAGTCACATAGAAGTGTAAAGAAGTGTCACAACTGTCAAAATTCAACCGTTCAAGAGCGGGCTTTTATGTGTCTTTCATTTAAAAGTACAACAATCAAGATTTTTTAAATTGACTGAATATTTTATTCAGGCATGCAGCACATTGACATTACAGTAAAACAAAAAAGCAACTTATTTCTAGGCCCTTTTAAATCTAAAAAAAAATACCTGTTTAAACTCTGTGCAAACAGGCTATTACTGAGCTATTCTCAGGCCTCACTGTGATGTCATCTCTTCCTGTCAAACAAGCCTCACTACCTCACTAAACTCTCGACAGCTGCATATTCTCACAATACAGTAGGCCCTAAACAGATATCAGCTTCTTCAAACACAAATCTTATTGCAAAAGAAAAGTAAAAGTAAAAAATCCACCCACAGGTCTCTCACAAAGAGCAGAATAAAAAGGCATAAGTTCAACTTTGAGATGCAGATCTGGTGGCTGCATACACAACATTAGAATGTGGCTCTATTCTTCGTGGGTTTTTGTCCAAATGTCACTGTGGCATAGTTCACATTATCAGAGGCCGGATCCTGTAAGGTATAAAAAGTCATGATGTGGAGTTTGAGAGAAAATGTCATGTGTGGCTGTTTGGCAGGCAGGATGAAGGATCCAAATGCAGGACTCACAAGAAGCCAAGGTGTGAACTCAGGGAGCAGGGCTCTACACCACTACACTTTTTATAAAATAAAAAGAAAGTCAAAATTAAAAGTGCCCCAAAGGCTTCGAACTAAACATCTCAGTATCTGAACATCTTACCTTGGGCATGGGCATCTGAGAGGTTCCGCCCTTGACTAGCTCTGATTGGTTTAGACCACGATATGGGCATAATGTTGTCTGCTGCTGGCCACACAGAGACTTTAAGAGCTGCGGAGACTTTTTTTTACTCAAATGGCTGGTTGCACTGGTGTGACCTAGGATTTTTTTTTGCAGAACATTGGCACACTGGCGGAATGTGCAGGTGCCGCTATCCACTATTCGATTATTGTGGGAATACCCTACGTCATTTCCCCTTTCTGTGCATGTGTGCAGAGACACATGCGTGACACACAAATCGATCGAACAGCAGCAGCGCGGAGTCAGTGCTGCGGCACTTCAGCGGCACCTTCAGCTTCTCTAAGCAGCACCTTCATGATTGGTTTAGGCCAGGGGTGGGCAATCTCAGTCCATGAGGGCCGGTGTCCCTGCAGATGTGTCCTCGAACCAACACAGCTGATTTAAATGGCTAAATTAGCTCCTCAACATGTCCTGAAGTTCTCCAGAGGCCTGGTAACGAACTAATCATGTGATTCAGGTGTGTTGACCCAAGGTGAGATCTAAAACCTGCAGGGACACCGGCCCTTGAGGCCTGGAGTTGCCCACCCCTGATTTAGGCCATGATATGGGCATAATGTTGTCTGCTGTTGGCCACACAGAGACTTTCAGATTTGCTGAGAATTTTTTTTTGTTTTACTCGAACGGCTGGTTGAGTAGGATATTTTTTAGTCACACCACTGAGAAATTTGGTCGCAAACTAATTTATCAGTTGGTTGCACTCTAGAGTCCTGGGGAGGCAGCTTTAATGCTGTGTCGACAAACTCAAATAATTCAAACCGGGGACAATAAAATAAAACCTAAACACTGGAAACTAAGAACAGAAAACCGAGAAAACTAAAGAACTATGAAAACACAGGGTTTAAATACAGTAGGGGGTAATGAGGGAATGGGAAACAGGAGGGAAACACAGCTGGGACTAAACAAGACGGGGAGGAAGCAAGATCGAAAACACTGAACACAGGACAGAAGACCGTCAAAGTAAAACAGGAAATGCAAAATAAGCACGGAGACGCAGACTTGACAAGGAGTGACTGACAGAGAAGAACGAGC
>NW_024583100.1:119114-124940 GCF_018398535.1 Haplochromis burtoni | reverse complement strand
AGAGGATTTCTGTTTAAGGTCGTGCTTACACAAATCTTGGTTGAAATTCCTTTTTTTTATAGCATGTATACGGAGGAAATATATCAACATTTGATACAGGCAATGTCTTTGGGCCTTTGTTTTCTAACAAATTGTATTGTAAGGTGAATAACACCATATTGATTAAAATGTTCCTCTAGACCTTTGAGTAATTGCTTTCATTCACTTCTAATGGCTGACTGCAGGACTTATTGAACTTAACCTTTCCTACATATGTTTCTGTCAAATCCTCCAACTAGTGACGTATTATTAACCTCACAGGTAAATCAAGGCATATAGAGACACCCAGATTACACATAAAATCATCAGTAATGGGTTTGCAAAAGAACAGGTGAAAATAAGAGAAGAGAATTAACATAGATACTACAGTAATTTGGGCTAGTTTGCATTAATCAACAATCCATTTCAAGCCTATGCAGGTACAGCAGTCAGTCAGTCTTACACATTTTTGCAGATATTTTATACTTAACCAACTTTATGTTTTGGTTAAAAAAAACTACTTCATGGATCAGGATATTCTTCAGCATTTGAACAGTAAGGGACACACTTGTCTTGCCCACTATTGTGCTGTGTAAACAAATGGGATATGGGGAAGTCACAGTTAGTCCTACTGTTTTGTTTCCTTGATTAATGTGACATCACCAGCAAATGTGCTGTTGTGAGCTGACATTACTACCAAATCTCTGTACAGCAGAGGGCATATGAAGGCCAAAATGGTTCTTGAATGAATAATACATCCCCATATGTCTGAACAGTGAAAACATGACAGCAGATCTGGGAGAAAATAGGAATAAACGATCAAAAATCTGTAAAGATAGCCCTCTTATCATATTGTGCTTACAGTGTGTTATTGTATTCCACATGGCCTTTGGCACAGGCGCCTTGTGAATCTCTCGTGATCATTCATAAAGTATAAACCAATAAGGCTTATCTTCTGGGTTCAAAGTCTTTGGTAGGGCAAGTCTATGTGTAAGCAAATCCATGAAATCCACAAATGTCTGTGAACAGCCTCCCACTCAAATTGTTACGCCTTTTGACAGCCAAAGAAAGACATATTCCGTTTGTTCTCAAAGAACTGTTTGCAGTTACTAAATTGGCCAAGTCACATTTATATCTCCTGATAGGAAGTCCACCGGGATGCTGAAGAAAAGATGAAGAAGGGAGGAATGCCAGCGGCAGAATCATCTCTGCCTGGCACTGTTTGTTCCTGTCAATGGTCTGCTAGTCTCTCATTGTCTGCTGAGTGTTTGTGTACCACTTTCTGTAAAGGAAAACCCTAAAGTAGTGGTGCTCTCAGTGACTCTCTGTTGGATCTTTCCAATGCTGTTTATTCAGTCATCACCAGCTGCTGTTCTTTGCTTTTGTCTATAGATATGTACAACATAGTCAACCACTGACTGTTGGCTGTGAGGTTTATCTGTATTTGGTCTAGTGCTAAATATGAAGCCCAGCAGTTGTTTTTTGTCTTCTAACTTTAAACTCTGTGATTTAATTTAATTTTTAAAGAAAATTATGCACCCTTACTGCTTTGTTAAGCTGTTAAGTAAACTGCAATAGAGAGATGAGATGGAATCGTGGAGCACAAATTGGATGCCAGGGACCCACAAGATTTCACTCAGTAATCAAAGACAGCACACTTTGAATGGAAATAAAATGCCGACGAGAACAATACTAAATATGCAAATCCAACAACTGCCACATTTAAAGTACGACAAGGTTTCAGCTACAAGGTACTCTGTAAATGTGTGTCCTGGCACAGCCTAAAAAAGACGCATTTTGCACTTTCCCTGTACACATACATCCCTCCTCTCATTACCACATTTGGTGCACAGTGAGGGAGTTTTCAGAGCCCTATGTAGGTCAGGGACAGGGTGTGTAGGAGTTGGTTTCATCTCTATTCTGTGATGTATCTCATTTTCCCCACAAGAATAGCTTTCACACAGAACCACTCCTGGGGCTCTTTATTTTTCTAAGCTTGAATCTTTTTGATGGCTTGTCCAAATGCTTTCTTTCAAAGAAAGTTTGCTCAGAATACCTGTCATTTTAATTCTGAGGGGGCTACTTCAAGTTAAAGATTCTGAGTTGCAGTTTTCTATTAGTATTCACAAGCAGAACCTTTGTTTAAACCACCAGCTATCCTGTTGTCTTGAATTAATTCATAAACATCAATATTTCCATTGTCATTCATGTGTTGGCTCAGACCAAGTCTATAGTGAAGAAATGAGAATGAGTCTCCATCCAGTAAGGCTTTCATCTGTGGAAGCACAACAGCAGAAACTTTCCAGTGAACTTAGTGTTAAGCTTGGCTGATGTTTATTTTTTCACTATTTTATATTCTTACCCTACTGACATTTAGTCTCATGTTATATACAGGGAGTGCAGAATTATTAGGCAAGTTGTATTTTTGAGGAATAATTTTATTATTGAACAACAACCATGTTCTCAATGAACCCAAAAAACTCATTAATATCAAAGCTGAATGTTTTTGGAAGTAGTTTTTAGTTTGTTTTTAGTTTTAGCTATTTTAGGGGGATATCTGTGTGTGCAGGTGACTATTACTGTGCATAATTATTAGGCAACTTAACAAAAAACAAATATATACCCATTTCAATTATTTATTTTTACCAGTGAAACCAATATAACATCTCCACATTCACAAATATACATTTCTGACATTCAAAAACAAAACAAAAACAAATCAGCGACCAATATAGCCACCTTTCTTTGCAAGGACACTCAAAAGCCTGCCATCCATGGATTCTGTCAGTGTTTTGATCTGTTCACCATCAACATTGCGTGCAGCAGCAACCACAGCCTCCCAGACACTGTTCAGAGAGGTGTACTGTTTTCCCTCCTTGTAAATCTCACATTTGATGATGGACCACAGGTTCTCAATGGGGTTCAGATCAGGTGAACAAGGAGGCCATGTCATTAGTTTTTCTTCTTTTATACCCTTTCTTGCCAGCCACGCTGTGGAGTACTTGGACGCGTGTGATGGAGCATTGTCCTGCATGAAAATCATGTTTTTCTTGAAGGATGCAGACTTCTTCCTGTACCACTGCTTGAAGAAGGTGTCTTCCAGAAACTGGCAGTAGGACTGGGAGTTGAGCTTGACTCCATCCTCAACCCGAAAAGGCCCCACAAGCTCATCTTTGATGATACCAGCCCAAACCAGTACTCCACCTCCACCTTGCTGGCGTCTGAGTCGGACTGGAGCTCTCTGCCCTTTACCAATCCAGCCACGGGCCCATCCATCTGGCCCATCAAGACTCACTCTCATTTCATCAGTCCATAAAACCTTAGAAAAACCAGTCTTGAGATATTTCTTGGCCCAGTCTTGACGTTTCAGCTTGTGTGTCTTGTTCAGTGGTGGTCGTCTTTCAGCCTTTCTTACCTTGGCCATGTCTCTGAGTATTGCACACCTTGTGCTTTTGGGCACTCCAGTGATGTTGCAGCTCTGAAATATGGCCAAACTGGTGGCAAGTGGCATCTTGGCAGCTGCACGCTTGACTTTTCTCAGTTCATGGGCAGTTATTTTGCGCCTTGGTTTTTCCACACGCTTCTTGCGACCCTGTTGACTATTTTGAATGAAACGCTTGATTGTTCGATGATCACGCTTCAGAAGCTTTGCAATTTTGAGACTGCTGCATCCCTCTGCAAGATATCTCACTATTTTTGACTTTTCTGAGCCTGTCAAGTCCTTCTTTTGACCCATTTTGCCAAAGGAAAGGACGTTGCCTAATAATTATGCACACCTGATATAGGGTGTTGATGTCATTAGACCACACCCCTTCTCATTACAGAGATGCACATCACCTAATATGCTTAATTGGTAGTAGGCTTTCGAGCCTATACAGCTTGGAGTAAGACAACATGCATGAAGAGGATGATGTGGACAAAATACTCATTTGCCTAATACTTCTGCACTCCCTGTACTTTGTTGAATAATTGCTGAGATCACGAAGACTTTTGTATATTTGTGAGATTACACCTTTCTTAGTTTCTGACTTATAAGCATTTACAAAGAGTTGGATAAGTGGCCTCGCTGTAGTGGGTGTTTGGTTTTTGATGCTTCGGGTGAAGAAGTTTCTTAATGAAGCATTTGCTTTAAAGTTTGGAAACTCCTGATTTCATCCTCCTTTACTATACCACATATCGATGTGATTCCTTTATCTATCCAGTTTTTAAAACTAGGGTCCATTTGATTTGGTGTAAATTCTGAATCGTATGCCTGTCAGGATCAAACACAACAAAATCGTAATCATTTTAATATTTTTATATCCTTCTCCAGCTTATTTTATTTTACCACCATTTTCCAGACCTCTAGTGTGGTTTTTACCAAGGGATTTCTTATTTCGGAAATGTAGTCCTGTAGATTTTTATCCGCTAGAACTGCCTGTATATGCATATTGGATATTGTTCTGCTTTCAATTTCCTTCCATGCTGCTATATATGAGGGATCGCACCAGTGCAACACAGCCCTAATCATTGCTGAAGTATAGTATCTTTTTAAACACTGTAGGCCCCAGCCGCCGTTTTCTTTAGGCAGTTGCAATGTTTTGTATCGTATTCTGGGTCGTCTCCCTTGCCATATGAATCTAGAAATCGTTTTATCCCATTCAATAAAGTCTTTTTGATTAATCTGGAGTAGGAGGGTCTGAAACAGATATAGAAATCTTGGTAAAACATTAATTTTGATGGTTTCTATTCTAGAGCTTATGGTCAAACATGGGATATGATTCCATTTTGTAAGGTCCTCTTTGACCCTTTGATATAAATGGCTGTAGTTTTTTTCAAATAGTCTACTTGTATCTTTAGTAAGTGTTACCCCCAGGTAATTAATTGAGTCTGTGTTCCATTTCAATGGATGTGTTTATTTGAGCTTTTCAGATGGACTATAATTGTAGGGAAGGGCAGTTTTATTTAGATTCAGTTTGTATCCTGTCATTGGGCCAATGTTTTTAAGATAATTCATTACCTCCGGCAGAGACTCCTCAGGTGTTTTTAGGAATAAGAGTACATCATCGGAATAGCATGCTATTTTATGTTCCACATCATTTATTGCAATAACTACAATTTTTCTGCTTTGCCTAATATGTTGGGCAAGTGGCTCCAGAAAAATAGCAAAGGGAAGAGGAGACCAAGTCCCCACTCTCCAATGTTAGAGATTGAGTTAGCTGGCCATTAATCCTAAACCTTGCAGACAGATTATCATATAATGCCCTTACGTTGTGCCTTTTCAAGTACCCAATTTCATGTTTTTCTCAATATAGGATGAGATCCTCTTTCAATGCTTTATAAAATTCGGAGGTGAACCCATCACTTCCTGGTAATTTGTTAGCTTTCAAGTTTCTTATAGCATTTTCTAATCCCTTTTCTGTTATTTCAGAGGCTAGTTGTTTATTTTATATTGTATTGTCTGCTTGGTGTTTCTTAAGTTTCCATGCCAACAGTTTTGTGAATTTAGGGCCATTTTCATAATATCTTTCGTAATAATGTCTAGAAAATAGCACCTTCTTTTCAATTTTCCCGAGTGTACATTAAGTTAGTTTCGTTTCTTAGTTTTTTTAATTCGTTCTAGTGTAGCTGGATTTTGGTTTCGTGCATGGCTGCTTTCTAGCTGTTTCAGTTGTTTTTGGGAATCCTGTAGTTTTTCCTGGTAAAGTTTCTTTTTCCTTGAGGCAGCTGCAATGATTTTTCCTCTTATCACAGTCTCAATATTCTAACACAAGCAACTTGGCTCACTGATGACAAAAAGACTGAAGAAGTTATACTGATATAGAGTCT
>NW_024583100.1:115441-119094 GCF_018398535.1 Haplochromis burtoni | reverse complement strand
GACCACATTATTTGAATTATGTGAAAAATTTACCAATGTACGGTAGCCAGAGTAGTTTCTTGATTTTAATGACCAGCCCAATGACGACTGCTATGAGGAAAAAATTCAGAGCACCCAGGATCCCACACACCAGCTCCATTTTGTCATCTGACATTTATGTAACAAAAACAATTTAATCAGATATTTAAAAAAAACAACAACAATAACAACAATCTGTGACTTGACATTTGACCAACAATCGGAAGAATGTAAGAAATCTTACTTTAAGATTTGCTCTCATCAACAAACTCAATCCTGCCTTTTGAAATAAAGTATTATATAGTATTATATGTTATTCAACAGCTTTGCATCATATTTTGTTGTGTAATTATGCCGTTTTTGCTTTGATAGAAAGAAAATTACAAAAATGTATAAATATGTTTTTATATGTAACAACAAAAATAATCTGGAGAAAGACTTAAATTAAAATTTTACCTTTAACCTTTAAATGTATCACTCTAAAAAGTGGTCTTGCATTTGCGTAAAATCCACAGAAATACAGTCCAGAGTCAGATACAGCCACATTTTTGATTTTGAGGAAAATGGTCGAGATATTGGAACTCATTTCAAAGTATCCACTTTCAAATTCCTCACAGTATGCAAGACTTTTATCATTGCTAAACATGACAGAGATACATTTTGGCTGGGCCCCGTTGCACAGTCTGAACCAGAATGTTGCAGTATTACTTGTGGAAATGTTAGCGCACTGTAAGGTGACTTCTTCGCCTGGCTGGACCTCCACATTTTGAGAAACTGACATAGATATCCAGTCTGAAGAAAGCAGAGACGAGAAACAATTTACTTTCACTGAGCCCAAGGCTGCATAAACAATTCATCTGAATAAACATTAAAAGAGTCTAGTTTATACAGTTTACATGTTCCGGACCAATACTCACTGAAGCTGCAGAGAAGTAAAGCTGTTATCAAGATAAAGGTCTTCATGGTGAATGACTGCAGCAAAGCAATGTGTACTAGTGAACTGTCCTCTGGTAAGTGCGTCTGATGTAAAGAAGCTGTGTGTGTGTGTGTATGTGTGTGTGTGTGTGTTTGTGTGTTTAACACCCCCACGTTGCTCATTCTGTATCTTTAATCAACCACATGAGTGCTTTCTGTAAAACAGAGGTCAAAGTTCAGAGTAGTGGTTTTATGTTTTATGTGACCATATTATTTGGAGCGTGTTTAAAACAGAACTGTTATAAAACTTAATAAAAGAAAATATATAGGGTGCTTAAGTAACAAATCAATAAAATTCTTTAAATTAAGTCTCAAACTTGGAAAAAAGTTCTCTGAACTTGCAAGGTCCGGTTCGGTAAGTGATGAGGCCTAGCAGATAGCTAGAGGCTATACCACTAGTGTATGTGCTAGCACAAATATCAATCAAAGCTGCTGCCACACCACTAACTTTAAAGCTTACCAGTGTCATCATGGATAAAAACAAAGTAACACAAACCCCCTCCTCCCAAAAATACCTGCAGAAATCAAAGCTGTTTCTGTAGGTAAGCTTAAAGACCCCCAATAGGCCATTAGCAATTTTTTGGCAATTTCCAATTGGATTTATTTAAACACCTCTGTTGTTCTGGTGTGACTTTAACATGTAAAAAAAAAACAACCGATACCGTCATACTTCCTCTGGTTGACACCTCACTGGTTATGCAGATAAAAATACTGTTTGCTACCACAGAGGGCATGTGAAGTTCAAATGTATTTGTAATAACTGGAACCTTTAGTAGGTTTTGAATTTTGTAACGTTAAAATATTTATTATATAGCACAGACAGTACACAGACAGTTACATCAGGGTTCCACATTAGTTACATCGGTTTTTCAAGATTGTTTGTAGTTAGCCACTATTCACTGCTTTGTTTGTGTGTTTTGTTAGTGTTGCCCTTTGTTATTTGTCTCCACAAAAGCCACACTAAGCTGCAAAACAGCACATGTAATATTATATGCATATTGTTTGTTCTTAGTCAAAATGTCACACAGTGTAGTTTTCATAATCAGAACTAATGTTCATTTCTTATTTTTTATCAATACACATAACTAATACATATCAACCTTAGAAGGCCCTGAGTAAATGTGGTTTCCCAGCTGGACTTTTGTCAAAGCTGGGAAGGCACCTAAAGAAAGCTCCAGCCGATCCAGGAGAGAAGGATGACTGCTGCCTAAGTGCAAACCTGTAGTGATCCTGTATGTATCAGGAGTATCGGAGCAGCTGAAACGCATTTTTTCTAAACACCCGGTCTCTGTGGCTTTTAGACACCAAAACATGCTGCGCCAAAAATTGGTCCACCCCAAGGATCGGGTCCCTTGACACAGAGTAACATAGTGTACGCTGTTAAGTGCCAGGAGGATTGCCAGGATTTATACATCGGGGAAACCAAACAACCTCTGGCGAAGTGGATGGGACAACACAGGAGAGCTACCTCGTCAGGCCAGGACTCTGCAGTCTATTTCCACCTACAGGCCAGTGGACACTCTTTCAATCATGAGAATGTACACATCCTGGACAGGGAGGAACGCTGGTTTGAGCGCGGAGTCAAGGAGGCCATTTACGTGAAAAGGGAAAGACCATCTCTGAATTCAGGAGGGGGCCTAAAGGTACATCTTTCGCCATCTTCCAATGCTGTGATTGCAGCCATTCCCCAACTCTCTGTGAATGGTACTCATGGCCATTGATCAGTGGGCTTTGGTCACTGGTTGTTGATCAATGGTCATGTCAATTTGCAAAATTAAGATTAAGGAACTGACCTCCCAGCCCATTGTTCCTTCAGTGGGCTGGTTTCAGTCATGATGTAAATGTACTGTTTATAAGATTGGGGAAACCTGCAGTCAGCTGAGACTGAAGAAGTCATTTGGATGAGTGATGAAAGGTTTCTCCCACAAAACGCTACGTCCAGATGAACAGAACAGACATTCCAAGCTCCATAAACTATAACGATAAACACTTTAAGTGCTCAAGAAAATAATGTCACAAATAGTTCAAGAAAAACTCTGAAGTTCAATTCCAATCCTGTTTCTAAAAAAATACTGTGGAGGTGTGTAAAATCAATATTCATGCAGAAAACAGAAATGACAATAATCCTGGATGTTGTGAACTAAGTTGCTCTTGTCTCCTCTTCTGTGACCCAGTGGAGACCTATGCATCTATGTGGAGTTCCAGTTCGAATCTAATGGCACAGACCTTGTTTGCACTTCATTTCTTTATTCTCAGGCTCATTTTTCTCCTTAAACTTTGAATTCAGGGAAATTACTGGAAATGTGTTATAGTAGATTAAAAATACAAGCTTAGTGACCAAATACACTATACAAGATAATGTTCATAATTGTTAAGGAAATTGCTTTGTGGCAGCTGTGGTCCAGGCTGCATGGGTTTCTATTGTCATGGGCTTCTTTCAAAACGAGGACTGTTTTAGCACTGCTTTTATTTTCTTTACACAAAAGAAGAGGTTTGAGCCAAAAGCAGGTGAGGACCCACCAGTAGGGATGGGTACCGGTATCCATTATGGATTCTGACATAAACGGTAGTAACCAGACCGAAAAGCAGCGCACATTTCGGTGCTTTTCTTTCCTGAGATGTCATACACTTTGGATTCTAGCCAATCATTTTACCTTTCC
>NW_024583100.1:113026-115421 GCF_018398535.1 Haplochromis burtoni | reverse complement strand
CACACACACACACACACACACACACACACACACACAAACACGCTGGCTCCACCTGCAAAACTGTATTTACACGAATCTCAGGCATCCTGCAGAGTCTGCAAACCAGCATTTGTTTTTGTGTTTCTTTAATTACAAGTTAGGTCATAATAGGGGATGGAGGGACTATTTCCTGTTGCCTCATGGGCAATCTTGGAGGCTCCAAATTGGAGATGATTCTTACACGTGGCCTAGATTCCGACTGCAGTCAAATTCCCCTCTGCCCTGTATAACAGCTTATCATTGTGCAATAACATTGTCGGAGAAAATGGTGCACCTGACGCTCAGCCCACCCTCCCCCTGAGATTCTTGTTATCTATCATCACACTGTCGCTTTCGAGCAAACACAAACGCCTGGATTGGTGGGTGTGATTGAAATTGCCAGCCACATATTAAAAAGAAAATGTTCAAAGATTCTGCACTGACATGTACATTGGTGGCTTGATAGAAGGATACTTAAGCCACCTTTAAATGGAATAATAAGAAATCTGAAGCAGCAATTTGCTTCTTAGCAACATCTATTTAACTCTTCTGTGGGATTTCGGGAATGATGCCTCCTCTGGGTTCAGTTATGGTTTGGATAACGGGTTGCTGCTGAGTTTGCCATTTGTAATACTCAGTCTGTTGAGCATCTGGCTAAAGACTTGTCAGCCACCTGATTTTTATACCCATTTTCCATTTGCTTGAGAGTAAACATTTAAAATATTAATTTCCCTTTCTGTAACATATACATATTATCATGATATGTCAGTATCCTTGGAACCCAAGTTCAGTTAAACAATCACTGCTTTTTAGTTTACTTTGGCAGATATTCATTATTATATTATTAATCAACACCTCTTCACTGTAAAAGGTTACTAACTACACTTTAAAAAAAAACATTAGCCTGTTGATGAGCTGTTGACCCCTACACTTGATCTCTGACACAGACATGAGGAAAAATGGAACAGGTCTGAACTGCAAAAGCTTGTAAGCTGTCAAAATATCCAAAGCAAAGGCACTTTAAAGGACAGATGAAGAGAGAGAAAAACTGCAGAATCTGTTGAGTCAGTGAAGGTGAAGGCAAAGAGCCATATTTCCCTCACCTGCCATTCTGCTGCTGCCACCTCCTATGATCTTACCCTCTGGTCAATCAAAGATGCATTCAACCTTGGCGTATATAAGCTAATAGTAGGCCTGGCACCTTGGTAAGACAGGTAAGACTGAAACATGTCGTCTCGGAGCTCATCGGTGGGACTGAAAATGCTGTTTATTCTGTCACTGAATGGACATCATGCCTGCTGTTCTATTTAAGCTGTCAAGCATCACGGCCTCAAAACAGGCCCAGCTGGCTCCCTGTGAGCCTTCCACAGTAAGATTGATGAGGGGAAGCCTGGCAGACGAAGGGCAATACAGGCAAGCCTTTGTGTTGTTCTGTATGTACACATCATTTTCCCTCATTCCACAGGAGAATCAGCAGCAGCAGATTAAATGACAGAACAAATTTCCATCATACCACAGACAATTGTTCAAGTGAATTTGTGTAACCATTCAGTGTAACCTAGGATTAATTATGCATGCTTGTATTTCATTGCTGTAATGCCATTATAGTATTGTAGACTAAAACAGGATTGATATCTTCATGCATTAAATCATATTTCATCACAACGACAGATAACATGCATATTGTGTTTTCAGTGGTCCCTTTGTACATATTATGAATTTGGGAGCAAAAGTGTTAAAAAAGTGATTAATTCAAGTGCCCATGCAAAGTGCCATCAGTAATGTTTAGAATTATGAACTGATGGTTAGCCATTGCTTTGTTAAGTTGCTTGGCACTTTTGCACTTTTAATACTTATCCTTACATGAGGATAAGGTAACAATGCGAGACAGTACTTAAAGTGCTGTTTGAATGGTAAATGCGGCTTTTTGTATGAAGCATTTCGTATTTTGACTGAGAGCAGAAAGTGTAATAAAATGCCAGTCCTTTTCTATTAAAAGACTTAACATAGAGTTAACACTAAAATCCAAGACATCACATATTGATGGAAATATTATTAAATTTGATGATCTAAAAATGTCACGGTTTTGGGGATGTGGGGAGGAGGACCCAAATGCAGGACTCTGCGATGCAAACAGTGCGTTTATTTACAGTGAATGGACAGGACAACAATAAATCCCCCTGCTTTCCCCTGACTCCCGTGTCTCAGCACTCCCTGTGCTGGCTGCTGTCTGGTGGTCCACATTTCTCCTGGGGAAACAACAGAAGCAGCCATCAGGACACTTGACCACTGCAGGCCAGAGGCGGAGCAAGACATTTGAAACACCCGGGGCTTAGCCCTAAAGGGTAGTATGCATGTGGGATTTTATTTATTTATT
>NW_024583100.1:109934-113006 GCF_018398535.1 Haplochromis burtoni | reverse complement strand
CACCGGCACCGTTTCAAAAGTACCGGTTTGGTACTGGTATCGGATAAAACCTAAACGATACCCATCCCTACCCACCAGTGAGTTTTTGCTCGTCTTATATACCCACACAGACACTCTCAAACAAAGAACGTTCCACAGCACATCACATATCCCTATACCTTCAGTCCAGCTCATCCCTGTTCTTCATCTTGGGCCTAGCAGCTGTTTTTACCTGCTCTGTTCCTATCTTTTCAACTCACCTGACCTCTCACCTGCCTTGGACATTAACCCTCATCCCATACCTGCACCTTACAATAACTGGCAAAATTATTGCCAGTTATTGTAAGTGCTTGATTGTAGTTCTTCCTGCTAAGGGTGAAATAACCAGTTTTCAGACAAGTACTTTTAAACATCTGAATAGTTTCCCTTTATTCCTGAAGTCATTATTTCCAATCTGCATCTTTTCAGTTGTTTCTTTTCTTTGTCTAAAATGAAATTTGTTTGATGACCTGAAACATGTAAGTGTGACACATATGCAAAATAAAGAAAAAACTCAGGAAGGATGAAAATAGTTTTTCACAGCACTGAAATTCATGTAAAATAAATTTAATGTAATCCCTCCTTAAATTGTTGAGTAGTTGTTGTTAAATTGAACAGCAGAGTGCATGTCACACAGGAGATGGACTGCAGCTGTATCCGCCATAGCTTTGCTTCGATCTGTCGTTGCTGAAACGCTCACAGTCTGGACCAGAGTGAATGGTTTCAGATGAGGCGGTAAACGTTTCACACTGCTTTGAGCATTCACAAGTTTCACAGAGACGTGTGGACTGTGTGAATTCAGTTGGTGTAAGTCTGTTAGAAGTGTAAACCTGCAGACACCTCACTCATGCAGACAGTCGGCTTGTACAATAAAAAAACTGTTTTAAAATATATTGAATATTTTAATCAGACATGCAGCAAAATGACACAGTCATGGTGATTTTTGGATTTTCTCAGCTTTACATAGTTTTTATTCAAAACTTTGAGCTAACAGGCCTCAGGATTTTAATATCAGCTGTTCTTAGCCTTTACTGTGTTGATTCTCACCATCTAATGCCACAAACCTCACGTGTACCTCACTAAATCTCCCACAGCTCCATATTCTATCACACAAGTGACCCTAAGCAGACATGAGTAACTTAAGTCTTCCGTCTTAAAACACAAATCTTATTCTTCAGATCAAACAGGTCTTCAATCCAAAATGAAAAGTAAAGTAACAACTCCCCCCACAGGTCTGTCATAAAGAGCAGAGCAAAAGGACATCGGTTTCACTCGCAGCTGCAGTTCAGTTGCCTCCTGAATCTATCTGGTGGCTGCATACACAACATTTGGTTCAGGCTCTCTTCTTCGTGGTTTTCGACCAAAGGTCACTGTAGCATAGTTCACGTCATCAGAGCCCAGATTCTGTAAAGTGCAGAAATTCATCACATGTAGTTTACAAGAGAAAATGCAGGTTTGACATGTGCAGCATCATATATATATATATAGCAGGAAGCCGGACTCACCTCACTCTGTTGTTGATCTTGCTGTTTATCTTCAGCTTAGTGACAAACAGAGAGAAACAGAGTGAGAGGTACAAAACACATCTGCTCAAATAACTGTTAAAAATCTTCCAGAAGAATTTTCTTATTAGCTGTACTTCATATTAATTTAGGTTTTACATTTCAAATTGACACAAAGTGACATTACATCAGCTTCACTGCAGTTTTGGTTAAATCCAAATTCTTAAATACTTAAAATATTAAAGGGTTATAGTAAATTTAGTAAATACTACATGGACCGCCTGAGATCTGGTGGATGCTGAGAGGTTAAATAGTAACTCTGCATTGCAAAAATTATGTTAACATAATGTTTTTACATGTGATGCTTACAGGTCGTCTTCAGTGACCGACCCATCACATAGCTGCCATAAACCTGGGTGTCACAGCAACAAAGTATTATGTATTTCTATAAGGTATGCCTCACGGGGTTTGATTAAACTGCAGTATTTGAAGTTCTAGACTTTAGAACAAAAGCCTACATTTTGGAAATAGTCACATTAAGAAGACTCTTGTTGTGATTTGGTGCTGCATGAAGAGAATTGAATAAAAAACCTTAAATTAAATTGAACTGAACTGAGGAAGAAGCAGTTTCCATGTTCTGCTGTGACCCTCTACTGTGCTCTAAGTTTCTCATGTTCTAATAAAACAATGTGATTAAGCGTGAAAGCCATGCGCAGTAAAAGATATTGGATTTTTTTTTTTTTTAAATTGGTGTTCCAAAAGTATTAGCTTTGCATTTTCGCTTTTTGAAGAGTAAGGTCGCCTTTTTATTGTTAGGCTAAATGGTTAACTAAATGGGCAAAACTATATTCTTCGTAGATGGTGATATTATAACGTTATTTTTTTTTGCATATTTCTTGTTCACGGCTTGTTTTAATAATAATAACTCCTGTTGTTCCAACCTTTCTGAAAAAGGCACCATGTTGCCACCATGTTGGAAAGAAAAATTAAGACAGACATGAAAAAAGCCAGAGGAATACCTTTCTGATGCTTTTTGATTTTAACAAGCAGCCCAGCGATGATCAGTATGAGGAAAACGGTCAGAGTAGCAAAGATCGCACACATCACCTCCATTTTGTCACCAGAAATGTCTGCAACAAAAATCAGTCATTAGAATTTTTTTTTCTTTTTCTGGGTTTGGCTGTTTGGCTAACAGACAAAAGAAAGGACTCTTACTTTGAGACATGTTGTTGATGTCATCATCAAGCTCATCATAGCCTTTGATTGTAATGAACAGTTGTTATTTTGATGTCATTTGAAAAAAACACATTCAGATTTTATACTGGTTTTAAGAAACGTATTAAAAGGAGGAAATAAAACAAAGAAATCCAAACAAGCATGCAGATTAAATCTTACCTTGAACTTTTAAATGCTTCACACTAAAAAGTGGACGTCCACTTGTGTAAAATCCACAGAAATACAGTCCAGAGTCAGATACAGCCACCTGCTTGATTTTGAGAAAGACAGTAGAGATGTTGGAGCTCATTTCAAAGGATTCACTTTGAAATCCATC
>NW_024583100.1:68998-109914 GCF_018398535.1 Haplochromis burtoni | reverse complement strand
TGTGCCACCAATTTACTCACATGGACTCTACTAACCTATCAGAAGCTTCTTCAGCTCAGAATGGAATCGTCTGGAGTTTTCTTATTAATAAACAATAAACTTAGTGTATATGTACTCCTAAATTTGATGAAAGTATGAATATACTGCTGTGTAAGGAAATTCCTCTTGTTTTGCATAGAAATATACTAAACAACATACAAAGCATAATATATAAAATAACATCTACCAGAGTTTTTTCTTTGAAAGAAGCTCCTTATGTCCATTCTTGTATATCAGTACATTACTGAAACCGATTTATTTAGCCGTGGAGGGTAACAACTAAAAATATGAAATAAACACACATGTAAGCTAAGACTCTCTAAAGAAACAGCATTGTTGTTGTTTGGCTTTTCATTTCGCCATTTGTTGATTCACTTGAAGAGCAAGTAAGGTAATATGGGTCAAATGATCAGTTTGATATCAATCTTTCGTGATACATCGTCATATTTACATTATTTGTACAGTACGAATGATTTGCTTTGGTACCTGGTCAAACTTAAGCCCTCCACTGTCTGCCTCGCTGCGCTTCTCCAACAGCGCACTCCAGGTAGCAGCTGCCCCGCCCCGCTTAGTGCCTGAGCTCGGATCATACCAATATTAGGGGGGATTTACGCACAGTCGTAAATTCCCACAGTGTGCACTATGTGCTTCGAATATTGTGTGTATTTTTTTGTTTTATACAGTTGCCAGCCAGGCATCTAACTATGAAAAAATTACACTCCAAAAGACCCCGGGCTTCTGAAAAAACAACCCGGGCTTAAGCCCAGTAAGCCACCCCCCAGCTCCGGCACTGCTGCAGGCATACACACACTAACTTTAACTGAGCTGAAGACGAGCGTGGAGTCTCACGCAATGATCCCGCGTCAGTGGAAGCTCCGTCGCTCTCCTAAATAGCTCCCCGACGAGCCAAGATCAGCACCAGGTGTGTGGCAAGGGCTTCTGGTGTGGCCAGTCCCCTAGCCGGGCCACACACACACACACACACACACACACACAAAAAGGCACTGGTTTATGGACTGTCTTGCTATTAAGAAGAAGTGAATCTCTAATGGACACACACACACACACACACACACACACACACAGCAATACTAAAAATACATATACTATAAGACAAGTCCATAACTGCTCAGGGACCCTAGGTCGCTCAGACCCAGGACCCTGACAAAAAACATTAATTGGAGATAAAAGTATCAGAATGTCAGGAGCGGGACCACGCGTCCAAACACGCTCCTTCCGGTTCTCATCTATGATCGCCCAGTTCTACAAGCTGTTCATTCTTATTTACATGCCCCACCCTTGAACTGTGTAAGAGGAATATTCTAATGTGTTTATGAGTTATTTTATGTTTATGCTTAATTTTTAGTTGGTTATTTTAATGTTATGTGTTTCTGTCTTTCAATTATGCTCGCATGCCTCTAAATGTTTGGTTTTGTTGATTATTTTAATATGCCATTAGCCTGCCAGGGACTAAAGCTGAAAATTAGTCTCACTTACTTAATTTAAGTGTTCGTCTCAATTAATATACATCGTCCCTTTTAAATAAATATAAACATAAGAAAACTCCACACAAAAAGGCAAAGTCTGGATTTCAATCCAGGATTTCACCATGAGTGGATCAGATAATATGCTCTAAGTATTGCTTTTTTAAAGCCATTGATGGTGTATGTTGTGCTCATGATGAGTCCATGTTGATTTCTGAACACAACTGTAAAACCAGCTAAACACTGTTGAGCCAAAACACTTGGTGCCATCAGTAGGCAGAAGTACTTCTTTTTCAGGACAATCTAAATAGTGGCACCTTATTAAAAAGAAATGCTTACTTCTAAAAACTGTTACAAAGATTCTTATAGCAGACCATTGAGCCTAAATACAGCTTACAACATTTCAGAACTGCCTGAAGAGCAATGAACATGAAGTTCACTGTCATGGACTTTTCTCCACACCTCAACACCACTGACCATTGACACATTTTAAATGAAAAAAAAAAGTTACATATTACAATGAATAAAGAACTGAAAAAGATCTATGCACCTGAATATCACTCTATTCTAACATTAGACATCAGCATAAATAGCATTGCCTTGTCTGTTGCCTGACCTGTCTCTTTTCATACTGGTATTCCAGCTCCTGCAATGGCGCCCCTCAAGTCAGACGTGTTTGCTTGCTCCGCTCTCAGATGCCGACTTGTTGTTTGTTATTGTTTACTTTTTGCTCTGTTTGCACTGGATAAGTGCAGTGCACTTATCCATACCCGAGACAGGCACTACTTGACATCGGTAACTCATACAATCCTCAGGACTTCACCCTTCCACCGGAGCTTCAAGTCATTGTTCGTCCCGGTAACCTTTTAAAAATATGGCTGAATTTGTGGGAGGAGTGAGAGTTAGCCACCTCCCACTGAACCAGTTTGCTGTTACAGTTGTTGGTGTCTTTGGTTTCTTATACTGTTCTATTTGTTTACATTTTAACATACCGGTATATTGTATTCTCCCAGATTAACTCAAAGAGATTTCATTCCATGCAAAGAGAATGCTTGAATGCACTTTTGCGACTTTTTTTTAAACCATTCACACATTGCACAAAAAGGGCGGGAAACAAAACAAACATTTAAGGTACAACTTAATGAAATGTAAGACAAATAAAGATTGAAACAGACACCTGACATCATGCCAAAGAGATCAAACTGCAGACCTTGCCAGGTCCTACAAATACACCTTGATGTGTAGTTGCATAATTTAAAAGGTGCTCCACAGATTTATCTCGGCATGCTATAAAACTCTCAAACTCTTAACAGAGACTGTCTAAAAATGTTTTCATGTGTTTCAGTATCAAAAAGGCTTTGAGAATGTGGTGTGAAGAGCAAAGATTCATTTACAAAGTTAAACTTTTTCCGTATTAAAAATGTGTCCTTGTTGACTGGACAACAGCACAGAAATTCACAATATTATGTTTTCATATATATTTTCACCTTTTCATTTTGAAGTCTCCACATAACACAGTAGTATCATAACTTTGTTACCAGACATGCTGAAGTCAAATTGGTCAGCTTGTGTGGGGCATATGGGGATGTGTTGCTGCATCCCAGTAAGTGGCTTCTTAAATGATTCTGGAGGCTGTTAATCTACAGGCTCTACTGTGGGTTTAAAGAGAAGAGTACCTTTTTTTTCTTGTCAATATGTTTGCAAGTATGATATGTGAATCAGAATGTTAAAAGTCTTAGAGCAAACATGCTATTCTTTGCATATTCACTTTCATCTGATTGGCATTCAAAAAAATACAACTGTCATATAGTTACACTCCATTTCTATTCTTAGTCTGGCATTTCTTTTAAACAGTTTCTGCAGAGGGAGAGAATTCAATTTCACCTAACCAGTCACTAGAGATCAGCCTGGCAGCGATGTAAGCAGATGCATTATAGGAGTCAAATACTGTACTGAAAGAATCCTGGATCATAATACATGGGATAATTCTACAATGATGGTAGAAGTGAGAAAGAGAGATTGAAACTTTGCTCATCTATAACCTCCTAATGCTCATCCCAAGCCCAGATAAATGTATATGGTTGCATCGGGAACAGCATCTGGTGTACAATTATGTCCAGACATAAAGATCATAAAGGACTCAAAGTGAGTAGAAACAAGAAATAATACATGTGGTGGGAAAGTGACCATTCATCATTATCAGGTTTAGGTCTAATCAGTGTGGTTTGCCAGGGGAAAATGGAGGTTTTAAAATTTCCAAGTAGAATTTGAAAATTTGAAAAGTTTAAAAACCATGGTGTAGAGAGGTGTTGGATAAGCTCACTTTGAAGGATATTGATTTCAGTTGTTTTCTATTGTGTTGCGGTTATATGGTTAACATTATGAATATATATCAGCACACCAGCAATGTCACTGACTTCAGTACAACTAGAACCTTATACCAAACAGGTTTCTGTCAAATAAAGTAACTTCACACAGACTGATCATGTGAGTCATCCCCCCAGAATGCAGGGAAGTCCATCTTGAGTTATGTCCAATGTCCACTAGAGCAGGGCGATATGACCAAAAACATTTATTATGATACACGATACATACATTTGAAAACCGTAATACTATGCTGAAGCACAGTAGGTATCACTCCTCGAGGCTCCTGCCTACGATAGCCGTAATGCTCCGACAATCCATCAAGCGTTGCGGGTTTGTAGCTTAGCAAAGTTGTATTGAAAGATTTGACAGAGCGCCGTGTAATACATAAAATCGTTTAGAGGTCAGTAAACACAACCAGAATTCATACATAAGACACACGGGATTATAAGGGGCACTGACGATTTTCAGAGAAATCAAAGGATTGAGTTTAAGTGTGCCGTATTTTCCAAACAACACGGTAATAACGACGGCCCACTAGCATGCTCTACCAAAAATAGTGCTTTGTTGTGTATCTGAGGGATGAAAGCTAAACCAGTTCCACAGATGAAGTTGCAGCATTTTTACAAACCAATTCTGGTTTATCCGTTTCATTCAACGATCCGCTTTCGCCCTTCTCATGCTCCGTCGCTGCCATGCTTTTTACGCCATGTGCGTATGAAAAGAAAGGCACTGCGCATGCGCGTTTTACCCATATTCTATCGTGATATTTCATTTTCTTATCGTTGCCCAACATTATACCTGTATTACCGTGAACAGTATGATATGTCCACTATGCCTTAAAAGCCCTCTGATATTATAACAAAGCAACCCACACTTGTAAGTTGTTTTTACATTTGATTTATAAAAGCTCTGTTATTTTGTTGGCATTAATAATTGTGTCGATGGTGAAAAGCTGCACTTTTAAAACTGCTTTATTGGAAGTATCTTCTAAAATCACATGTCTAACAATCTCTATTTTACCACAGGTCATAAACAAGCAAGCGACTATCTTACGTATTACATGAACACATGTGTTGACAAAATGTGTTTGTAATAACAGACGCATTAAATTGACTTTAACAACATGAATACGGTATAAGCCAAAATAGCATAAGCTCCATCACACGTGCTATATTGGCTCATTGAATCCCAATTGATTAAAGGGCTATGAACCATCTGCCACCTTCTGAAGGCTGCACAAAGAGATTGATGATGTTTATTATGTTTCTATAAAACTGCAGAGGCGGCTTCAGAGCCAGCTCATAACTGGTCTATAAATCGATATCTATATGACAGACTAGGCAAAGCCGTGTGTATGTGCGTGTGTGTATGTGTGGCCGTCCATGTGCACTAGGCATGTGCTTTACTGAGGTCTGAAATTGAAGCATCTGCTACCAAGTACACCCATTCCAAGTGTGGAAACGGGTTTCAAGCAAACCAATAACTCAACTGAAAATGAACAACCCTAACTGCAGAGACATACAAAATAACTAAATAAGGACAAATTCAAATGCAGTGTCCACATACAACACAGAGCTTTTCACAAATATTCAAACAAAATGGATATGTTTCAATACTGGTACAACACTGCTCTGCATTCGCTCTGAGAAAGTGTGGAGTACTTTCATCCTCAATGTATTTAGATGAATTCTAATCATTTATGAAATGTTCTCACCTCATCAGGACACCATCTATCCCCATTAAATCTGCACCATTTCATGCAGATAGGGCTCTTTAATTTTACTTGCAGTGAATTGTTGATTACCTAAAAATGCTGCAAGGTTTAGATAAGGACCACGGTCACATCCCAGAATATGCATGCAATAAATCTTGCGCTTATCTGTCTCATTAGTCGACTTTTTATATATCTTTATCTCGCTCATCCTTGCCTTTTATAAACTATCACTAATGTACTAAATAACAGTGTATTGCAAGTTACTTTGAAAAAGTAATTAATTATAGTTACTAGTTAGTTCTTCAAAAAAGTAACTGCGCTAGTAACTGAGTTACAAGATTCTAAAAGTAATTAATTACTTGAAAAGTAACTATTGCATTACATTATTAAAAAAAAAAATTAACCATGGGGTCCAGGTTATAATTGGCCATTTTTAGCTACTGTTGATGTTCCCTCTATATTTTACCTTTAAAAATTATTTACTTTGCCTTGTTTGGTATCATTCTTTTCAGCACAACCTCACGTGTCTGAATTTACAGTTATGTTTTCATTTTGACATACTGTATTAACACAATTGATCTAAAATCAGACGAAAAAACATAAAATCCGAGTAGAAAAAGTTATATTTTTTACTGTAACAACAACAAACATGTTTAATGAATCATATTTCATAACGTTAAATGCAAATATAAATTGTCATTTTTAAAATCCTATGCACAAGTTTTGCAAACAACAACGTTATTTGCATCCATTTACCTTTTACCTTGATTTTTTAAATTACCATTTCAAACTATTTACAGAACAATCAGGTGTTCTGCATTCAATAAGATGCCACACAAATTATTTGTACCACTCCAAAAAAGCAATTTCTGTCCACTATAAAGGAGAACATCACAGCCTGATACCTGCAGATCTGACAGTAGCAGGTGTATCACTCCTGTATTCATTCAGTGCTCGCCTCATTGTTCTGACACACAACACAAAACTATCCAAAACACTACGCGCTAACTACACACTCCAAACACGCCAAATGTCACAAATCTCTCACATCTCAAAACTCGCGCTCTCTCTTTTTCTGCTGTCTCTCTCTCTCTCTCTCTCTCTCTTGCCGTCACTCCTAAAACTTCCGCCTCTTCCTAAACAACCAAATGTCATGTTGCTATATAATTTTTTGATTGGTCGACATGGTGCATTTTTCCACCAACACAAACAGGCTGTTTTATTGGGTTTTTTGGTCACAAGCAGAATGTGCTTGCTAGCGCTGTCCTTAGACAGTAAACGTAACGAAACTATTGAGGAAAAAACGCTGCATATATATTGTTTATCATGACTCTGGTTTTACGTGGCCTATCAACACAATTTAAAAACTGGTATATATCTCCTTGTTGCTTTGTCATCTTGATGGGGTCATGTGACTAGCTTACCACAACTACTTTACTCTTCCTCAGTCAAACAGCAGCACTCATGCGATTGTTTTGCCCCCTTAGCTCCAGGTGTTGTGCCAAAAAGTGATCGTATGCTAGAAAGTGATTGCTGGTCGCAGGAGCACGCACAGCTGCTTAAAGCTGTAGCGCCCAGATTACTTGCGTAGACAGCTCCTTCCATGCAACTGATATGAGATGAGGTAAGCTGAACACAGCTTCCACCGTCTGTTTGTTGAAAAATAGTAACGGACCGCACCGCATTTTCCTGTTAGTAATGGTAACAGCATTGTAACAATAAAAATAGTAATTAGTTAGATTATTCGTTACTGAAAAAGGTAACGCCGTTGGTAACGCTGTTACTTGTAATGCCGTTATTCCCATCACTGCTAATTAATTACATTTCCTCAAAAACTCTACACACATTACAAATTGTGCAATTAGAGAGGACAAACCATAGCAACTCTTTACTACTAGGCTGAACATCTTTGCCGCCATTATCTTCAGATGCTCGATTGAAAATTGTTTTGCACACACAGCAAATTGTTTTTAATTAAAAGACTAAATGGTTGATTCTGACTTGTTTTCATTCATTGATCTTCACGTGAAAAAAAACCCCAACAAAAACAACCACACCTGATTAATGCTTCTAAGTTTAGCAAGAAAGCAAGAGTTGACTTTGGCAAGCATAGTAAATGGACTGGTTCTTTTATAGCACTTTTGTAGTCTACTGGAGCAATCCGATTCCTTTATACAAGATGCCTAATTCACCCATTGTTACAAGCACTTTTTTTCTACGCCTAAGTGCTTTCTATCTAATATTCACAGTATTTTCTATATTTTGCATGCAAACTGGAGCAGCCAGGGATTAAACCACCAACCTTCTAGTTAGTGGGTGATCTGCCCTACCTCCTACTAACTTATAACAAAAGCTCAGTTTTACTTTTTTTTTTTTGAATGGTTCCTGTAACTGAAAAACCAGACATTGCCCTCATATATAAAAAATAATAAAATCCAATAACTCTTTGCACTTCAAGCTCAGGCCTGATAATGCTACAACCCTCCAATGTAACACTAATGACTTGAACTGAAATTGCACACACTTTCTATGTTGTAGAAACCTTGCTGACCCTGTACTCCCTCATGGTGATATATTTTCTTTCAATGCAAACTGAACCACAAATTACCAAATTATCTAAACCACACTTTGAAATTGAGATTTTGTATTTTATTTTTGCTGAATCTGTTTTTCCTGTAAGGCTACTGGGAAAATATTGCTGAAAACTTGCTTTGTTTGTGTGCTCCTCCCTTTTGTGTTTGGGATGTATTTCTACTAGATAGGAGCAAATAAAACTCTGAAGCTACATTATGTAATGTAAGGCAGCACACTGGGGGCCTGGCTCCAGCAATTGTTAAAGCTGACAAGCATGAGCAGGGATTGCCACTTAGAACTTCAGATAAAGTTGCCTATTGCTGCCAAAAAATGCATAAAAATCCAGAAATTTTTGCCATTTCAACATTTAAAATGTTTAACCATTGATGCTAAACATGATTAGCAAAAATATGCAGTGTATATATTTTATACAAGTGGATACATCATGCTTTGGTACATTATACATGTAACTCACTGCTATATCTAGAATCTTTTCTGTCTTTTCTTCATCTATCCTTATAACTGTTTGTCCAAACTACAAATATAGTGTTCATGTTGTTGATTGATCTCCATTGACAGAATAAACCATATTTGTATAACTATAAAACAATTCTTACAAAATGTGCTTAACAGTTCTGGCTTAATCAAATTTCAGGAACTGATTTCTAAAACCACAGTCACACAGGCCTTGAGAATGGTCAGTGATCTTCTGGTAACCACCAGTAGGAAAAGAAAAATATAGATTCCCGATTGGTTTGCTGAAATTGCTGGCTCACCAACTACTCACCAAAGGGTAGAGAAACTGTGAAAAACACAACACAAACCTAAAATCATGACTGTTTCCCTTAAAATAATAGCTGTGCTTTTTGAAATCAATATATTTCAAAAGGCAGCAACAGTAAGGCACAATTTGACTTGGAAGGCAAATGTTCTCTATTTCTGGTTTGCATCACATTTTTTTCACGCATCATTACTGCTCAGTGGTTAATTAGTAATGGTCTATTAACTTGACCTTTTCCATGAATATTACAGGTGACTGCAGCAATCTACTAGTGACCAAAGAAATCACAGGTAGGTTTTTGGTGTGGTACATTTTTGCAATGGATTTTAGGTTGCCAGTGGGTCACCATCTGGTTTGTCTGCCCGTGTGACGAAGTCTTACCTGACATCAAAATTGCACTTAGCTACACTTCTCAATACCTCTTATTGGTTTGCTTCTATCTATTTGAATGAATACCATTGGTTGATTTGATCCCTCATTTGACTGGTTTGCCTTATGGTGTTCTTTACTGTTGACCTGACCACTGACACTGACACTTCTGGTTTTATTTTGTTAGTCTCTTGTCTCGCATGCATTACGTTCAGTTGTGCTTCCCCTGTCACATTAGTTAGATTCTGATCATCTGTGTACCCCTGGTATCGCCACTTTGCCCTAATCTTTGTTTGCTTGTGGTCTTTGTTGTATCCTCCTCTGTGCTGTGTGTTTGTATTGGCCTGTCTGTCTCTTTTTTTTTCAGGCAGTTTGTTCCTGCCCTGACTCATTATTTCATTTTGTAAATCTATCAGTTGCATTGTTCTGAGTTTATTTTGGTCTGCTGAGTCCTTCATTGGGGTCCTCTTCCTGCCAACTCTTGGATTTTAGTTTCTTAAAAAAATGTCAAAAAGGATTGGGTAACAGGTCTTGTAGGACCTCTTTTAGGGCCTTTTTGGGAAGGAAAGTACTTTGAACACCTGATATATCAGATAACTTCATGTCTAATGTAATTTCAAATGTGATTCAGTAAAACTGATGCATGTTCCCAAAATAACATTCAGTAGCAGGGACCACATCCTCTGAAACGAAATGAGTGAAAGGGATGAGGAAGTATGAACTGGTGCTGCGGTTTGGGGAAGGCCTTGAAGGGGACTGGCGATGGCTCCCGGGCTGGGCAGATCCCCATGTACTAATGAGAAGTGAATCAAGGAAGGGAGGAGGAGAGAAGAGGAGAAGAGAGGGAAAGAAAGGACGGGAAGGGTGGGGCATGGGAATGAGAACAGCGGGTATTGGAGAAGGGGGCATTTATAGTCTGAGGTCAGAAGGTGTGTGAAGGAGGAGTGGTCCTGCTCCTGGAATTCAGATGATATCTCCACAAAAAATAGCAGCGAACTGACTGTTAGGTGCTATTTTTTTCACACGCAGGACTCTGTGAACAAGAAGGTTTTCAGTCTGTTTTTGAATGTCGGTACAGATATAATTTATCTCAGGTCTGCAGGCAGCTTGTTCCAAAGAACAGTGACACACTAACTAAAAGCACCATCAGCATACTTTGATATGCCTTTAGGAGCGACTAAAAGATCTGACCTGATGATCTAATAGGTCTGTCTGGGTTACAAAAAGTGAGGAATTCAGACAGTGCCTTGGAAACAAAACAGAATGATTCTAACAGTAATTCTATATTGCGCTATGAGCCAATCAGGTGACTTCTATACTGGGTAATATAGAGAAATTACTGCACACCTGTAAGGACTCTGGCTGCTCTATTTTTGAAAAAGTTATCCTATTGATGATTTGGAGAGTCCTGAAAATAGAGCACTGCAATCATTTTACATTAATATGAAAGCACTGAACCATTTCTGATCCAGTTTAAGATAAGAATTTTTCTGACTTTTGATATGTTTTTTAAGTGAAAGAAAGGATAAAGATAAAGATAAGGATAAGCTTTATTTGTCAGTTGCAGTTGCCCGCAGCCGAAAAACAGACCTAGATGACCATACATACAACACATACAATACATACAATATACATTGTGGGGACAGGTCAGACTAGGCAGCAAAAAAAAAGGGGGGAGGGGGTGGGGGGTAGACAGTGAAATATATAACATATGGGGGCAAGTTCAGGAGAAAAAAAAAAGGTTTCTGCCCATAGTGACTCTAACAAGTGAGTCATCATGAGGAGAAAACACAAAAAACTCCATAGCATATAAAACTCCATAGCACATAGAAAGCCGTTACCCTCAGTGATAATCAGAATTGATAATCACTATATAGTAAGCATGTCAGGCACCAAAATACGTCCAAGGTGCCTGACATGCTCACTAACTTTTTGGACCAACAACAAATATCTCTGCCTTTGTCTCTGCTCACTTCCAAAACGCTTTGAGACATCCCGCAATTACTACAAGCAGCTCATTAGTTTGTGAACAGTGGTCAGTTCATCACAGGAAAATGATCAATACAACCGTGTATCAGCTGTGCTTGTGCTGATATAATGCCTATTGATAATTTAGTTGGTATTTTTAACAGAAAAACAATGAACTTCTAAAAATATTCAATAGTGATCAGAGATTGAATATCCAGAATATTTATGACTATGGTGAAAATATTACACGAGGAGTAGAAAATATCAAAGATACTGTTATAATTTATGTTATACTGATGAAGAGCTCACAATACGAGGGCTCACAACTTACAATGTTTATAATGTTTATATAAAAACGTTTTCGGCTCCAAGCTAGTTATGCCGAAGTAGAGTACCAGAGACTTCACCTGGGACTTTTGGCTGGGTTTTCTTTAAGGAATTTATTATTTGTTTCGCTCCCCCTAGATTACAATCCATACAGTACATGGAGGTGACCATAGCTGGCTCAGGATGTGTGTTTGGCGAGGGGCCAAGCAATGGAAGTGTGCCGTATGAAGCTTTGCCAGCCAAGGATTCCAACAGGAGTTCATTTTCCCAGATTTTGTTGAAAGCTGGAAAAACAGCCAGTTGGGCCATATTCTAGTTGAATTGAACACATCTAGAGCACCCAGGAGAGGTGAATGGCACTAGTGGTGACAGCTGTTGGTGGTGGATCTATGAAGTGGAATTCGCCAGTGTTTACTGACACAGGGCAGAAGACAACTACCAGTCACATTAAGTGTTAGTTGTCAGAATTGTCATAGAAGATTTCACTGCAGCCTGGATGATCTTTCATTGCACTCTGAATGTAAACTTAGAAAATTCATGATTATATATCTGTCCTGCACTATAATCCATGTCTAGTCATGCTATAGATTTACCAGTTCCCAAGCCAATAACTGAACTGTTACAGGTCTCACAGATCCAAAGAGTAACATCTTCACCTGAAAGCTATAAATTTAGTGAAAATAACTCAAAATGTTAGAAATATTCCAGTGTTAGAAAACCAGCACTGCTCAGTGTTAGCCATTGTTAATCTTCAAAACTGACTAGGTTACTTTTAAACATATAACACTGTCAAAAGTGTTAATTTAACACTCAACAGTGTTGTATTTAACACTCAGAGGTGTGGACCCATATAGACACTCTCTAGTGTTAATTTAACACTGGAGATTTTGCTCTGTAGAAGGTTAAAAACACTCAGTCTCAATATGAGCCTTGTAGGAGTAGAGATATTACATATCGGTATCGGTCCAATACTGACGTAAATTACTGGATCGGATATTGGAGGGAAATAAAAAATGTAATCCGATCCATTAAATATCAAAAAGCACCTCACAAAACTTGCGACATGGCGTAACTCGGCTCATAACTGTAGCACATTGGAGCAGTATGCATCACGTGATAGAGTGGCTGTGTGTATTTGTAGCCTCGCTAGCAATCCGGCATTTCATCTCCGAGGAAGTGATCCCAGAGAGAAGTAAAGCAAGTGTGTAAGTTCATCTCTGAATGTTTGTAAAGCATTCCTGCGTTAAGCTTAACAACCGATATATGAAGCGACTGCCTCTCTCTCCCTCCCTCTCCTGCTGCTACTTCAATCATGAAACTGCTTAATGATCAGCTGATCTGCTTTTCTGTTGCGAGTCTGTCTCTCTTGTTCGTTTTTGGCCCACTTCGCACCAGACAGGGGAAACCAGTGGCTGAACAACAGCAGTATGTTTAAGCTTGATAAGCTGTTGTTAGAATTTATTTAATATTACTTTCTAAAACAGGATCGTTTTCTACACAGCTGACGGCTGGTAACTGTGCAGGGGCGGATCTAGCAAAGTTTAGCCAGGGGGGCCGATAGGGCATTAACAAGGAAAAGGGGGCACAAAGACATACTTTTCTTTCTTATTCTCATTTAAAATGTCTAGCTTTTAATAAATAATTATCTGAATCTTACAGCCAAAGTTTTAATCCGATGTAAAATGTATAGAAGTCCATTACTGTATATAGTAACTATTAAGTCTAATATACCCTAGTAAGCTATAGTACTTTTTCCTTTGGGAAGGTACGATCTGTGCAGTCTGCAATTCTGTTGAAGAAAGATGTTGAATCTATTTAATTATTCTTCAAAATTAATTGATTTCTGTGCATTTGCTTTCCACACTGCATCAAATTAAAGGTGATTACGTCGATTAAGCATCATGAGGTGGAGGGTGGTTCCCTCTTTTTTGGGTTTTTTTGCTGGGAGTTTTAGAACCCTATTAGTTAGGTTGCTTACTCTTTAAAATACCAGAATAGGGAGGATGGAGTAGGTTTAACTTTATTAGATTGATCAGTATTGCTGAACTATGAAATATTTTGGGTGCAGTATATTTTTTGCATACAGGTAAAACAGAATAGCTTTAGTGTTTTGTTTTTTAACTTGAGTATGAACTTATACAAAAAGCAGCAAGATATTAAAAAAAAGTTTTATTGATTAAAAAAACACTATATCGGATTCATATCGGTATCGGCAGATATCCAAATTTATGATATTGGTATCGGTATCGGACATAAAAAAGTGGTATCGTGCCATCTCTATGTAGGACTGAGAGGCATGAAATGTTGCTGCTGTACCAGAAATAACCTGCAGTTTCATTTTAAATGTTTAACACAGCACACTCTGAGATAAGTGGGCCATGTATCATAATTATCTCTTCCCAGCAAGTACACTATTAAAGGCATACGTGTCAGTTTTTCTCCTGAAAAGAACAAATAATAATGATAGAATAATGATATTGAAGTTCAGCGCTTAATTTGTCTTTTCAAAAATCTGAGGCCCATTAACTGCTGGGTGGATCTGCTTATTTCTCAGATGAAAAGCTGTGTTAAAAGCTAGGCTTGCTCTATTTTTCTTAAATATTTGTCCCATAGCCAAAATGTTTGTTTGATTTATCCTCACCTCTTAAAACTGGGCTGTTTCCCCAGGTGATGGAACAGATGGAATATCTAATTAGTGCACTTACATCTGTGCTTCTTTTTTTGACTGATTTCAAAAACAATGAAGAGCGTCACATAAACATTTTCAGTGACATACAACCATATGCAATATGCCAATATTGTAAACTTAAAGAAAAATAAGATGCTTGTTGGGTAAAAATGATAAGATTAACAGATCACACACAAGTGTGATCTAATATCCATCACCCTGTCAGATCAAATCCAGAAACAACAATGCACCTTGCTTTAACCCTTTAAAGCCGGTAGGAGCGGGCACGCTCCATTTTGCGTAACTATTTTTAAATCCCTGTTTTTTGCATATGAAGGAGTTGTACTTACATCTTATGCCATCAGCTTGTCCTAGGTCACAGTTTCCTTCCACATAAAGCTTTGCAAAAATTGCATAAAAAGCGTTTGCAGCAACAAAAACATAATATTCCAGAAACACGCTTTGCCGATCCGATCAGCTGTTCATAACACTTCCCACATTGAAAAAGAAGTCAGCGCAAACGATCGCATGTCCGCTATTTCCTGCCCGAAACCGGAAGTGACGAAATTTGCGCAGAAAATGTAGTTTTTTACTTGTAGGCCTTGTGAGTCTATACTGGTGTTTTTATAAGTCATGTTTGACTCTATACTTTTCTGAATAGTTTCTGGGATGCTTAGAACTCGAATTGCACTGCTGGAAATAGTTTATTTTGATGCACATGCTGTTTTCTTTGCAAATTTGCATCATAGAATTGTTTTTCGTTTTTCCTGCAGTATATAAAAATTGCTGTATCTCACAAATAAAACTATGAAGACACTCAAAATAAATTTCCTGCTGTTGTAAACTATTTTTTGCAACTTTTTTGTATTTAAAGTTTTGAGGGATAAACCTCTTAAATTTCTCCAAGTAGAAATATATGTAAAAAGAAAAAAAAGAAAAAAGATTTTCAATTCTTTTGTAGTTTATTGCACTTTTTTGCAATTAATGTAGTTACTATGGACTTAATGCATACATATCATTAAAATATGGGCTATAACAGTTGTATTGATGTATAGCAACTTGAAATGCTCCCAAAAATGGCACTACAGCATGTAAAAATATAAAGGAAGCTCTGGCGAACTTGGTTCTATGGTAGGTCTTAAAGGGTTAAACAAGTCCATCAAAGTATGCATACATGGAAAAATGTTTTTAAAAAAAAGGTTTATTTCTTTAAAACCTAAAGGCTATAGTTACTCTGATCATATTATCAGATATTTACACAGTATTAACACAGAGCTGTTTCTTATTAATTGAGTTGGTCTACTTTAACAATACAAAAAATGGGCTGAAAATATACACACACACACACACACACACGCACGCAACTACATCAAACATCCATGTGATTGCTATGTAAGAATCAAAAACAAAAAAAGAACATTTCCCCTAGAAATATAATTCTCCATTCAAAAATTTAAAATGGCCCATCTCCACAGTCCTGGACACTGCATTAAATATAGCATGTTCAGTTTCAAAGTTTTATTTATATAGCCAATTAACCACAACCCAAGGCTTTCAAGATTTTTATTATTGTAGGATTAAAACCCTAAAATATTAGAAAGATAATCCCAAAATAATCCCATCAAATCAGTTGACCCGATATAATGTGGCAACACTCGGAAGGAAAAACTCCTTCCTAACAGGAAGTAACCTGTGTCCAACTAGACACAGTGAGGGCAGACATCTGCTGTGACTGCTTGGGGGTGAGGGAAAAGAAAAGACAGTAGAAGGAAACCACTCCTCACAATTTTATAATTACTAATAATCATTAGTAATTAATGATTATTAGTATTCAACAGTTGTGTGTGTGTGTGTGTGTGTGTGTGTGTGTGTGTATATATATATATATATATATATATATATATGTATGTGTAAACACAGAGAGTGAAAAGGGTGGGTGAAGGATAAATGCTCTGTTTGCCACAAACCAAGGAATGAGTTGCAGTGAAAGGCAAGACATCAAAAAAGAAACATTTTAAGCCTAATTTTAAAATCAGAGAAATTGTATGTGTCTTAATTCCAAACTTAATTCAATTCAACTCAATTCCTTAATTCCATAAAAGACGACCCTGATGGCTAAAAGCTCAATTTCCTGATCTACTTTTCAAAATAAATACAAGTTGGCCTGTAGTCTAAGAGCTCTATATGGATAATATGGTACTAGGATAAGGCCTGATTGTTCAAGATTTTATATGTAAGGAGAAAGACTTTCTAAATTTAACATGGAGTCACTTAGGACAAGGTAATATGCAAATCATTTGGTCTCTATTTCTAGTTCCTGTTGGATTCTCACTGCACAGATCTGGATCAACTGTAGACTATTAAACAACCAGATAATAATGAATTTAAATAGTCTATCTTAGGAGCGACAAATGCATGAAATAACTTTACAGCATAAGTGTGTTGTTTTTCTCCACTGGGCTTTCTTGTCAGTAATCTTGATTGCTGTCCATGCCTGCCTACTCTGAAAATTATTTTATTTTTAAGTTTAATCCTGTGTGTTTTCTTCATTTTATAGAGATTAAGGTCAACCTCAGGTAAATTCCCTAAAGCCTTTTGATACTTTGACAGGATCCTTGAGCTAGCCACTATTTCTAGAATTTCTGGATAATACCTCCCACCCACTCCATGACGTGCTGGCTAGTCACAGGAGCATCTTCAGTGAGAGACTGAGATTACCCAAATGCACCACTGAACGACACAGGAAATCATTCCTCCCTGTACAACTCCTCCATCTAATGAACAGTACACAGTGCAATAGTAACACCCTTTTGCACATCCTATACATTATACAGTTTAGAGTAAAATGTCAACCATATATATTTAACCTCTGTAATATTATGGATATTTATAAATGAGCTATTTGTATATACTAGAGCCATTTCTTACATTTTGTAAATGCTGTAATATATTCATCCATCCATCCATTCGCTTCTGCTTATCCTATAATATATTGTGTTATTTAATTAATTCAGTCTATTACTGTTACTGTCTTGGAGGAACTATAACCTACACAATTTCCTCAGGTATTATTAAAGTATATCCACAATTGGTAGATCTCTAGTTAGAGGAAGAAGAGTGAAGAAGAAAATGGGTGTTGTGTATCTGCCAAGTAAAGGCAATTAAAAACTAGAGTTGCTCAGAGAAGTGTTCCTCCATTGGTAGTCATACTCAAGATATCCATTCAAATAAGTTGTAGGTAGAACTGTGAAATAGAGCAGCAGTAGATGAACAGTATCAAAGAAACTGCTTTGTTACTATTGTCTGTTTACAGAAATCTTTAGCTCACACCTCTTTCAAGTGACACCATGCATGCATATACTGTAACAGGTACAGCTGAAACAACATGCAGGCTATAAGACTCAACAATTGCATAAGGACAAGGATCTCCTCTCTAGTGAAGGTGGACAAGTTTAAAAACATAGGGTCAAACATCCAAAGTAATGGACAAGGCAAAGAGAGATCAATGCATATGAAAGCGTAGTGTGTGGAGTATAAGGGTGATTTGTGACAGAAGTATCAAGAGAGAAATGTGAGATTTACCCAATGGTTGTGAGGCTTCTTATGATTTGCTATGACGTATGTTTTTAAGAAGCTGAAACTAACAAAAAGACATGAGGCAGTGCTTAAACTGTTAAGATTTTCACTGGGAGTGACCATGGTGAACGGCATTAGAAATAAATAAATGTTTAAAAAACACTACTATCTCAGTGGATTTGTGATGTAGCCCTTGTACATCTGTAGCTGTTCAATTATGACAAAAATCAAAATGATGTTATTGATCATAATACATTTTTATTTAACAAGATTATACATCTACTTAAAATGAATCTTAAGTATTATGTTTTCATATTCATGGGAAGCCAATTTAGTAATTGGAAAACACTGTAAAGAGAGGCCATTAACTGGGTCAGATGATTGATTTATGTATGTCACGGTCGTATGGTCCTCCCCGGGCGATCTGGATTTTTGTGTGTATTTTCTCTCGGTCTCTCCTCTCTCCCAGCCGCGGGGTTTGTTTACGGAAGTTCGCGCTTCCGGGGAGGGCGTGGCTCAGACGACCTTCCTGCATTTGATTGCTCTGCCAGCTGCTCCATCCCAGAGCTGCGGTATATAAGGACGATGCGCAACAACAGTTGACGTTGGATTATTATTCCAAGCTGGTAACACTCGTTACTTAAGGGAAGTTGATAGTCGGTTAAAGAGCTCTGCTAATTCTGTGTTTTGCTTTGTCTTCACCTAGGAGTTTGGCTCGGAGAGGAGGACCAGGAAACAACTCACACTCGGGGTTGCACAGACGAAGGAGCACTTGGGGATTTTACCTGAAACACCTATTTGGATAGCACCTTTAACTGTTTGTGACACCTCTTGGACACTGTAAATAAACGCACTGTTCACCCTGCTAACCTGAGCTCCGCATTTTGGGTCCTCTTTTTCCCCTGCAACCTTGACAATGTAGCTTTGTTTGCTATAAATGCATTTAAATCTCTTGACATTCAATCTTACTGTTCTGTCACCATGTAACCGTATTCTGTTTAAATAGATTTTCCCTGAGAAAGTTACTCTTTAGTGCCCCCTTTTGGCATGACCTGGTGTAACGTGCTCAAATCCGTCTCTGTTCTATGATGTCATCAGAAAGCGCATGTTATTGTTTGGGGAAAGGACTTCTCCCGTTCTCCCGTCTGCTGCTGTAGTGGCAATTGTCTCCCTTAAGACGGTCTTTAAGGGCATTGTCGGTATGTAATTCTGTTCCATCTTTACTAATGAACAATCTACTTGAAGAAATGTGATTGCAGTGTTTGCTTAATAGAAATGTTTGTAAAGAGGGAATTAGCTAACGCTTTCGGCTAAATAAGTCATTGTACTGTTATTGTGTATTTCTCCTCATCTATGGTTTCTAAGAGCATTTCATGTCATGTTGTTTCTCAGTTTTACCCTACTTCAACTGGCCTAAGTAAAGGGAGTGAAGTCAAACCCTCTTGTCTGCGTGGTCATTTTGAAGAGGAGTTTAGTCTGAATGTCGACTCTAGCAAGGCGTTAGAGGCAGAGGACATGACACTTACTTTTTTACTCAAAAGCAAAACATCAAATATGAAAAGGTTTGTCAAAAGCTGTTAACCAGACTCTTAACATTGAAATGAAAATCATCATTTCAATACAGCAGTAATACACTATAAGCTGCTGGTTAATGTTAAACACAATTAAATTGGTTCTTGATTGTTGTGCAACATCACTTGTTTGTTCTGCACTGCTAAGGGAAGTTGTTTATTTGGACATAAACAATGGCAAGTACTCAGGGCAGAGGTTAGCACTTTTATGAGTTAATAGACCAAAAATCAAGTTGAGTTGAGGTGGACTGATTTTTTTATTATGAACAAAAAAGTCCTTCTGCTAAATTGGCTTTATTGATTTTTCAAAGTTAAACACTGAATGTCAGAAAGGTTTTACAGTAGCTGGTTTTCCAACTGATGGACCTACATTTATTATCTAATATTTTTCTGGTAAGAAGATAGTGTATTCCACAGGGTAGGAAAGTTTCCTTATGACTAGATGGTGACATACTGACTGGAAAAATAGAACAAGCAAGCAGCAAACAGCTGCCACTAAAACATGCTGTTAGTTTTTAACCCAGCTGTATGGGGTAGCAGTGGTTTAACAGAAAACTCTCGTGTGGACTCTTGTTGAATTCATTTATATGGTTAATTCAATTCAGTTTTATTTATACAGTGCCAATGCACAACAACAGCTGCATCAAGGCGCTTTATATTTTAAGGTAAACCCTACAATAATACATACAGGGAAAAACCTTGCTCAGTTTTTATATTTGCTTTTATACTTTTATGACTGTTTATGTCTAAATTTTATCTACCATGTTTGCTATATATACATTTTTCTTATGTTTTTTATGGTATTGTTTACGTGTTACTGTAAGGTGACCTTGAGGGTCTGAAAGGCGCCTATAAATAAAATGTATTATTATTATTATTATTAAACCCAACAATCATATGACCCATTATGAGCAAGCACTTTGACCACAGTGGGAAGGAAAAACGTCCTTTTAACAGGAAGAAACCTCCGGCAGGACCAGGCTTAGGGAGGGCCGGCTATCTGCCATGACTGGTTGGGGTGAGAGAAGGAAGACATGACAAAAGACATGCTGTGGAAGAGAGCCAGAGATAAATAACAAGTATTAATCAGTTATTCAGTCTGAGGTATGGCAAAATGCCAAAACTTCTCAGTTTTTCTGATTTGTGGTTTCTTGATTTGCACTATAATTCATGCTATCTTTTCTCACAGCTTGCTCTAAAATAACAATACATGATTCTGTGTATCACAGCATCTCATGTAAAGGGTGTTGAATACTCTCCTCTCCTCCAGCTATCACTGTCAATTTGCCCTTGACCAAGCAAGTGAACTCTTCAATGAGCCACTGATGCTGTGGCATATCCCATGTGTGAATTCTGCATGAACGCGAACTAAGTGCAGTGAAAGTTGTTGTGCTGTGGGAAATATGAAACTACTCTCAGATGGCTTTCTTTTGGATACAGATATACTAGAACATGGTCTTTTGGCATATACCTCTTTGAAGAAGTCATCATTTTCATAAATATTGATTTTGTGCCAGAGAATAAATTACCATTATATATTTTTAGCAAACTGGTACAGAAGCTTCATAGTGAAGCTTGCTTTTGCAAAGTATTAGCATGAAATAAATACATATGAAATATAAGAAAATAAAAACCTTGGTCCCTACAGCAAGGGAAACCGGTGGCTTTTTTATACTAGGGCACGGGCAGAAAACACAACTAAATAAAAAGCTATTTAAAAAATAAAAAATTTTCTCCTGTGTATGAGCTAGGTATTTACAAAATTTTAAAAAAAAAATGAAAAAAATGAACAGCCACATGCACACTTTTACAACACTAGACAATTTATCCACTATCTCCACAGGAATACCTTCCTGTAAATAGGATGGATCTCGTTTTTAGCTAAATTTATAAGGAATAAACTACAAGAAAAGAGTGGAGACAATTTATTTTTGGACGAGATGTTTGTGCTGTCCAGCCTCATCTTCAATCTCCAATTACTCATCAATTCCTCAGTTGGAAATAATTGTCCACTAACACTTTTTCCTTCTGCATCTTTCTGACTGTTTTGTCACTGTTGTGCATTTATCTTCGATCAGTGTCATTGCTGTCATTGCTGGTATGTAGAGCAGGGCGATATGACCAAAAATATTTATCACGATATACATTTGAAAATTTGCAATAACGATATACAGTAACTGACGATATAATTGACACTAGACAAAATATTTTACAACTTTATTAGTGCAAAAAACCCCAACAATGTATTGTCACTTAAACAAGCAGCTGTTTTTTATGTGCATTAAAGTTATATAAAAATGTAACAGTGCAAATTCCTTGCTGACAGTTTAACCAAAAGGTATTTCCAATGGAAATTGGCTGACATATCCTCAGCATAACCATGTATAATATCCACAAAACTTAAAAAGAGGTTATACACACACAATACGGTAATATTATGTTGAAGTGCAGTACGTATCACTCCGCGAGGCGCCTGCCTAATATAGCCGTAATGTTCCGACAATCCATCAAGCGGTGCGGCTTCATAGCTTAGCAAAGTTGTACAAAAACATTTGACAGATTTTTGAGCGCCGTGTACGACATAAAATCATTTCGAGGTCAGTAAACACATCCAGAATTCATACATAAGGCACACGAGATTATAAGGGGCACTGACAATTTTCTGAAAAATCAAAGGACTGATTTTAAGTGTGACGTATTTTCCAAACAACACAGTAATAACGACGGCCCACTAGCATGCTCTACCAAAAATAGTGCTTTGTTGTGTATCTGACGGACGAAAGCTAAACCAGCATTTTTACAAATCAGTTCTGGTTCATCATTCAACGATCCACTTTCGCTCTTCTCATTCTGCATCACCGCCATGTGCATATGTAAACAAAGGCACTGCGCATGCACGTTTTACCCATATTCTATCGCGATATTTCATTTTCCTATCGTTGCCCAAAATTACACCGGTATTACCGTGAACGGTATGATATAGCCCAGCCCTACTGGCATGTACCATTGGCAGAAGATTTACAGTCTCAAGAGCATGGACTACATTCTAGGACACACGTAGTTTTTCTAGGAAACCTGGACAAAGCCATAGAAGGCCCTTAACCCATCAGCAGGAGCAATATGCGCTCCTTTTAGCAAAGAGGAACAGGATGAGCACTGTGAGCGCTCTACAAAATAATCTCTGAGAAGCAACTAGTCTCAATGTCCACCCTGATCAAACAATCAGATAACATGATTGATTGATTGATTCATTCATTGTTAATTTACTTCAAACATGTAAACAATATACAGGTACATTAAAATCAGTTAATATTTAGTCAGCTTCCTTACTGATATAATCTGTAATAAAAATAGTGAACAGATTTCTGATATACTATAATATCACATCATGAATTTCTTTAAATAGAGACATTCACTCAATTTCAATATTTTCCCTTTCTTTATAGTTTGAGAAGATCATATTTTTATAACTCTTTTTGAACTGTTTTATGTTTGGACATTGCTTTAATTCCATATTCAGACTGTTCCACAGTTTCACTCCATGAACAGAAACACAAAAGCTTTTTCTTGTAGTACGTACCTTCCCTTTTTTAAAGTTACTAAAACCCCTTAAATTATAACTTCCTTCTTTCAAAACATGCAGATAGTTCGAGGACCCAACATTATCTGCAGGGCCTTGTGCTCACTATATATGTAAAAAAAAATCCTCTCTCACCCTTTGCGGGGCAGTTTTTATCCTCCAAGCTCAGGTTCACTACCAGATGCCTGGGAGCTTGGGTGTCCTGCAGAGTATCTTTGCTGTTCCTAGGACTGCGCTTTTCTCGACAAAGAGCGTGGCTGTTGTTCCTGGTATCTGCTAGAGCTATTGGCTTTGGAGGTTACTGCGTGTGTGTGTGTGTGTGTGTGTGTGTGTGTGTGTGTGTATTCCTGTATTCCATTTGCTTGGAATATTTAACATTTCATTATTGCACAAATTCTGAACATGATTCCCAAAGAGGTGGGGGAAGGGGATCAATCTGAAGCGAATCAATTAATTACAGCCAGTGGTTTCAACCACTTATTTGTCTAATGTGGTATGACATTCTTCCCAGATGACTCCTAGTCATTTTTATCCATATTAATGAGCACCATCAGCTGGCCGACTGAGACAAATTCCCTCCTTCCTTCCTTGTCTTCAGACAGTGAAATCTGGTTGTAATAATAAATCAAGGCCACTTATCGATTTCCAGTGCCTAAGTCAGAAACATACAGTAAACACTATGTGCATTAAAGTGGGACACTGCAGGGACCCTGCATTTTCCAAGATCGGTGCCTCACCTCTACTCAAATGAGTGTTCTACCTTAAAACATATTAAAAAAAGACTAGTTTTGATTGCATTGGTCAATATATTTTTTACAAAAGGGAGTTATTTTCAGGCATTGACATGCATGTTACTGAGATGTGTGTAAGATCTGTGACAAGATCTGTGACATTTCGCATCAAATCTTCTTATAAGCTAAGGCTGACAGTTAAGGCTCATTTACAGCCATATTTACTGCATTCTGTTGGTAATTGACGAATGTAGCTGCTTGGTTTGTGCTGACGTTGTTCCAGTAGTATTAGTTAAGTCTTATCACTATACTACCCTGAGCATTTTGAAGGCAACAGAAAAATATTATGTCAACCCCATACTTGATTCTAAGTATAGCTGAGCCGCACTATCCTTGAAGCAGCATTAGCCAGGGAACAGAATCAATGGGAAGCACATTTCCCTGGCATATTCCTCCATTAGGGGGATCTGTTTTGGTAGAGGGCCGACGGCTGAGATCCAGGACTCAAGGAGAGACGGGAGAGTTAGAAATGATTTGCCAGGTCACCGGAGGCCAATACTTTGTTGTGACAGATGGTCAGAGATGTCTCAATGAGGGAGGAGAGATCTTGAGCGAAATGAACTAAGGATATAATGCTGGAGTTTCCAAGAGCTACATTAATTAACAGTTCATCAGCTTATATGGCATTACTTCAGATAAATGTCCAATGATGAAAATCCTTTTCCGTTGTGCTCGTGGCTGCAACAAGTAACAATCACCTCTATTGGGGAATAACTGCAAAGTGAAAAGTTGTTTTGGTTTTACATTTTGGTTTCTACTTGAGCGGTAACTCTGAGGTGCCTCTGACTGCTGTGACCAAAAAGTTTCCAGAGGTGCAAAAAGCAGATTCTCAAAATGCAAACCCTGTGCCCACTTATATTAACAGGCAAAGAGTGTGCTGATACCACATATGCAAGCTTTCTAATATGACTTGTATTGCCCCTAGAGAGGATGCCCTATTTTTTCAGCATTCCATTCCTAAAAGAGAAAATATACAACAAAAGGACAAGTAACATTCCTCATTAATAAATATATAATCAACTTGTGCTTATATGCATATCGAGAAAATTTCTAAATCAAATTCTTGTCTTAAAACCATAAAGAGGTTTAAACTGGAGAGAATCAGATTTTACTCATTATTTTTGCAAATATATGCAACTTGGTGTTCTTAAGTCTAACCACCTCTCCTCTTCTTTAGAGGTTGACATTCTATACTGTATTCCTATGTAATATATTATTTGTGTTCACACAGCACACATGTAAAAAGACAGGCAGACATGGAGATTTCATAAGTACATTTTAGTTCTCCTTGAAAACTGACAAACTAAAAAACAAAACTCTCAATGATGATATTTTGATTTCAAAGAGATTTTAAATGAAAGAAAACTCATGCACAAACAGATAATAGTGGTAAATGCAATCTATGTAATGAGTACTATAGTTACCTTGTCTATATGCATTGCAAATCTTACCAGTATTGCTGTTTAAATTTCAAGGCCACTTTTTTTCATAAAAAGCTGCTTTTGTGATTGGAAAAACAGCAAATAGATCATAATCAAAAATTCCAACATTTGGAATTTTGGAAAAGCAACAAGAAGTGGAGGTAACTGAACTTTCTTAAAGTAATAAGACATTCAGGTAAATTGTGCCACTGAACTTAAACCTGATGATGTAGGAATTTTCTCACACAGAAAAAAATACTCTTATGCACCACACTTTCATACATAAATGTATACATCATACAGTATTATATTACTTTTCCTCAATGCTTGCTTTAATTGATGAGTAAGAGAGATGTGCTACAAACAATATGGAAAAGGTAGGTAGGAGAGTGAAAGTAGTAGAGCGTAAACTGCCTGGCAGAATGTGACATGAATGGAAGGTGCTCCTGATGAGTATTAATGATATCAGAAAAATGCACCCAAACATGCACAAGGTGGGGACAGCAAAGACAGGCTGTAATGGATGTGGCTGGCTCTCACTAGTGGAGAATCTAGTTGGACTGCAACACAGCGCATAGGTTTCTGGGTATTAAAAATTAATGACTATCTCAGTGATTTACGACAACACAGGATGCTGAAACTCAACTCAACCTTCCTCAAGATGGATGCCTAGGTTGTGATAAAGGAAGACGATGCAAGCCTGGTGGACTACTGGTGAGTGGGACATCAGAACTTGACCCTCAGTATCTGCAATATCCAGAGGTTTTCACCTTGATGACATGATCTACATGACATTTACCCCATTAAGTGTTGAGAATGGTATAAAGACTAGAATTAAAGATCACTAATTAATATATCTGGATTTAGAAGGTATTTTACTGACACACAATGCATTTTCTGTCCATATATGTCTGAATCCATATAGGTCAAACTTAACACTTGTTCCACTGAATGAAAGAAAACAAAATGGCTGAAGAGAGAGCTTAGCATCTCCATGCTTGTTAGCCTACCCTTAGGCTTTCCATTTTAATACGTCCTTGTCCGCTCATATTCCTGATACCATTTTTAGCTGTGACTACCTCCCTAATAGTGTACTCATAGTGCAGTACAGCGTTTTAAGTCAACGTCTGTGAACTTGTGAACATTAAACAAGAAGTTGACAGAGAGGCAGGAGGTAGTTAAATGATATTTACAATCATGAGATATGACTTGCTGACTTAAAAAAACCACTGTAGGACTGCAAAGAGGTCTAAGTAGCATGAATCATAAAAAAAAAATTTTCTATTTCTTTCTTATGAAAAATGGCACAAGCTTTAAGTAATTCTATACAATTAAGCTACTGTTGCTTTGGCTGTCTTTTTTCCTAGATGGCGCAACAGTCATGACTGATTGAAGCCTACACATATATAGTGTAGTTTCACAGGGCCATGGATACTTATTCAGTCAAGGAGTTCCTTTGCTTTGAATAATGTATGGGGCTCATTTATGCAGGAAAAGAATAGGAAGTTTAGCATTCCAGTGTTTCTTGCCTCAAATGTTTCTCCAGGCCGATGATTTCCATTGGTGACTCAATGGTTTTGTCTTGGGAATAAGCAAAAGCCTGCCAAAATACATGATAGTTTCTACTGAATAACAGATAAGCCTATGGCCACAATTACAAATACACCTTTTACTAGAAATCAACCCTTCATTCTGCGTGCACTACATTCCCAACCCAGTAAGTATGCATTTTAAGCACTGTGCAAGCATATAATAACATGAAGACTGCTCAATATACTGGAGTTCTTTTGGTCAGTTCTACATGTCTTGATGTCTTTGTTTAGCAGTAAAAATGCTTTAAGATCCACTTCCACCTTGGATGACGAGGATAACAAGTAATTATGAGTAGCTTTCTCAGTCTCATACAACTGCAGTGATCACTGCAAAACAAATGTATAATATCCGTGTCCAGTATGTGTTTTGCAAGCATATAACTGCAATAAACAAAATATACTATGATGCAACATCATTGTATAGTCATATCTATGGCAGAAATCAAATAAATAATCAAATAAGTATTAGAGCTATGACTAGCTATAATTATTGAAGAATCTCTCAGCTATTGGTACATTAGTTACCCCTTAGTCATCTTTGAGTCTATATTCTTTAGTCTATGGAATAATATTATGGATGTCCTGTATTATCCAACCTACAAGACTTCAAGATATTACATTTTTATTTCTAAAACACAAAACAGCACCAGCAAAACCTCTTTGGATACCAGAAAATGCAAACTCACTAATCGATTAATTTACTAAACACTTGACCTTAAAAATGATAGTGATTTTCCATTTAATTTAATCCCAGATTTCCTGTTCATTTTTCAGCACATAAAGTTCGTAGACTACGTGTTAGAAATTTCCATCTGAAAAAGCATACCAAAATTCAGTCAATAGTTTCACAACACTGAGGTCAACACAAATAACCTTAAGCTCTGTGGACAAGGGACTGAAATAAAAACCCTGAGAAAAAGTAAATATATTTGTATTTATATAGACCTTATTAACATGTATTTTAAGAAGTGTCTGCAATAGTGTCTAAAACTGAGCAATTGGAATATTATATTTCTATTACAACAGTTATTTGTACCTTATGTACCAATGGAAGAACAAGTTGTTTAACCCAACTACTGCTTTTGTAGTAATACCCCATAAGACAGCCTGATGTCAGACATAACAATGTCTCACTGTAAACATATATAGTGAGTCACTCAACCTGATTTGGTACAAAAGACAATTCAAATGACATCTTCTTAAAAAAGGTTGTGCCAGTTCCCAAGTTGCACCTTTGTTCAGACAGTCCTGACATCATACCATTCATTTCTCCACACTCTACTATACAATGCTAAAACAGAGAATGTGCCAAGGGTCAGCCACACAGTGTTTTAGCCATCTCTGCTGCTCATCTATCGAGCTGGGAGAAGTGCCACAGCGAGCCATATTCCAAATGGTCTGTCAGTGAAATATTCAGTGGCAGTGAAGGAAAGCAGAAGCTCTCCGTTGATATTTTCAGAGGTTTCTGAAGCAGAACAACAATGACTTCATGTTTACCCCTCATTGATAATGAGACTTAAGCTAGAGACAGAGCTCTCCTCAAGGATAATGGTTATATCTAAAACAGGATTTACCACCTACCTACTCAAACAGATTCCAGCCAGACCTCTAATCAGTGTCTCATAAAATATCAGCTGGATGACTGCATCCCAAAGCCACTGCCATGAATATCAACAGTGACTCGCAGAACACAGAGGAAATAAAGGCATGAATGATGCAGAGTGTTTGTGGTTATCAAACAGGGTAGGTCCATCCTGCGTGACCCATTCATTTCCACTGTATTCTCATCACTGCCAGTGCAAACAGAGATGACAAAGAATAACCTTTAAATATGGACAACTCCCATATCATTGAAGTGATTCGATTTGGGTAGCTGAATATACATCAAAGAATACACCAAAGTGTCTTGATGCATGCTCAATCATCCAGGTAAATAGATCCCAAAAGTTAATTCTGTTCATCTGGATGTAGCGTTTTCAGTGGGGAAAAAAACAATCCCACTGAAAACGCTACATCCAGATGAACAGAATTAACTTTTGGGAATACACCAAAGAGCAACATCTCACGTAGAGTTAAAGATACAAACAAAATGACACTACCAAATGCCCGTGAAACACTCTACAGTTAAATAAAAGACCAGCAGTAACTCAGATGTCAGCCATATTCTGTTGTCCTTGGGTTTTCACTAGTTCAGGATAGTGTAAATCACATGCATGTCTTGCCCTACCAGTGGAGCTCCTCACTTGCAGGTGAAAATAATTGAATGGTGACACCTTGTGCCACAGAGGTGTCTTTCAACTACTAAATATAACTTGTGAAACACTTGATAAGAATTGTAGCTTAGCATGAGTGCTGTGGATAAAAATCACGTGTTCCTCACATTTATTACAAAAACTCTCAATTTAAAGTAATTCGAATTCTTTATTGTTTTTTACTTTCAGTAATTATTTACATGAAACAACAGCTGGCATGATGATATGTAAACCTGCTATGTATTACAAACTGCTCAGTTCACTAGCCATGGCATTTCATGGCATCTTACTGCTAACTCAACATATTTTACAATTATGCTTTAAAGTATATGGTACATTCATGCAGTACAACCTCCAAACCAGCACCATGAACGTAATAAGCATAAACACATGCAGGGATGGGTTGTTAATTGTAAATAAATATTGTTAGTACACTATTTTACTCTCCATTCAGTGTCCACTGAGCCACTGGCAGTGCAATATAGTGCTCTCTGGCTCCAGAACTGGTAATATTGTTCCAAATTTTTCACAGTACTACTGCCTACTATCTCCATCGCAATATGCAGCGCAACCACTTATCTTGGTACTTAATGACTGCCACAAGTCATTCACTAAACAAGTAGAAGCAGATAGAGTGCTGTAAAAATTATTTTCTCCCTTGGAGATTTATTTCCATTTATATTTTGAGAATTTGTTTTTTTCTTTGCAAATAACACACAAAATGTGAATTTTCCCCAAATCATGTTTTGTTTTGTTTTTTGTTTTTTTTTTGTTAAACAAGGTGTTTTTAAATGATCGTTTCATTTATTAAGAAAAACAAATTAAACTCAAGATCAGTTGAAAAGCAAAGTCAGTGTGGAAAGGGTTACAAATGCATTTTAAAGCTTGGGGAATCCAGTAATCTTTACTGAGTCATTATCCACAAATAAAGAAAACCTTCAAGAGTGGAGAACCTTCCCAGGAGTGGCCAGCCTAACAAAATTACTCTAACAGCATATTGACAACTCATTCAGGAAGTCACAAAAGAACCGAGGACTGCGAGCCTCACTTGCCTGAGTTTAGCTCAGTATTCAAATTTAACAAAAAGGAGACTGTGTTATTTTTCGGCAGGAGTGTTTTTTGCGTGGAACTCTCCCATGTACGCCATTTTTACCCAAAGACTCATTTCAAATTTGCCAAAAAACATACACATCTTCAAGATCTCCAAAAGGTTAAAAATTCTGTGCAGTGACAAGTCAAAAGTTTTTGGTTTTTGGAAAAGTTCTGTCCAATTTCTAAAAAGAACATAATTCTAACAATCAAATGTGGTGGTGGTAGTGTGATGCTCTAGGGCTGTTTTGTTGCTTTAGGACCTAGGCACCTTGTTATAGTTGATGGAGTCATAAATTCTGCTCTCTACCAGAAATTCCAGAAAAAAAATGTCTGGGCCCTAGTTTTTGCCCTGAAGCTCAAGTCCACTTGGATTATGCAATTGGACAATGATCTGAAACACACCAGCAAGACCACTTCTGACTGGCTAAAAAGAGATGGCTTTAAATGGTCTAGACTTAAATCCACTTTAGATGATCTGGCATGACCTTACACAGGCCATGCATGCTCAAAACCCTCCAATGTGCCTCAACTGAAAAAAATTCTCCAAAGACGAGTTGGCCAAATTGATATGAAAGACTCATTGATGTAGCACAACTAGTTATTAGGTTTGGGGGACAATTACTTCTTTGAATAGGCTCAGGTAGGTTTGCGTGAAATCATCATTTTAAAACCGAATTTCTATGTATTCAACTTATCTATGTCCAATATGAAAATATGTTCGGTAATCTGAAACATGTAAGAGTGACAATTTTTAAAAAAAAACAAAGAAAAGAAATCAGAGTAGGGGGTAAATACCTTTTGACAACACAGTATTTATTATTCAGAAAGAAAAGAGAAATGCTTGTGGAAAAATGCTGGGATTACCCGCAGCTGCGCATTCTACCTTAAAGACAGTCATACCTGTATAATATACACATACTGGCTTTAAACTGATTTGTTTCTCTAATATGTGCATCCCAGGGATTTTTTTTTGTGGTGATCTGTGGAAAAAAGTCATATTGCTTCTAAAGCTGAGCTGAATGATGCTAATTATTCTGCTGCTCACATCTTCTGAAGTTCCCGCTGGCAGTGGCTTTCTTTATGTCAGAATGATACTGCTTTGTGTTGCCCTTGACTGTCTTAATATTAAAGCTTAGTCGAAGCAAAATAACCTTTGAGGAATTCTTCTACCTACAGCTCGGAAGCAGCAATCGTTCATTTAAAATGTATTGCCAGAATCACATTAATGCTGTACTTTCCCTGGAATAAAAGCTTTTAACTCTTGACAACCTGCTGCTGTCACTTGGCTCGCATCACTATATTTGATTCCTGATGTGAGATAGAAACACTTTCTGGTTCAGCTTGGAATGTATCATTGTTTGAATTTCTTGTTTTAAGACAACTTTGATAACCTGAAGAAATTTACTGTCAGGAAAATGCAACAAATGAGATCATGGCTGCCTTCCAAGCAATAATGCATTTCCCCAAATATGCAGTTTCTAAGTGCTATAATTTATTTGCAAATATGTGTTATTAGAATATAATTGTAGCAGTGTTTTAATCTTATTAAATGACTGTTTAATAAATACACAGACAGTGTTGCCATTCATGTCAAATGAAACAATCAAATCAGAGGTCAGCTCCACAGCTGCCCTCATCCTCTGCCTCCAGTCCAAAACTTGCTGCCCCTGGTCCACCTCTCTAAGTCCAAATCTCAACACCTGCTGTCCTTCCAAGCTTCTGCATCTTTGCCATTTGGTTGATGAGGCTCATCACAGGCAAGGCAGAGGGGGCTCACAGCATCAGCCTTGCAGGGTGCTCTAGGCATGTAGCTGTCAAATGTGGACATGGACAATGCCATCGCATAGCAGCTCCACAGGCCTTATTCCCACTCACAGAAGCCAGCAAGGCGGAGGAGAATTATTTCTGTGTTGCTTTCATCATCATCCAGTGGCCCCTGCTTGGGGGAAAGCTCAAAGCAATGCATGTGGATGGCATGGTTTCCTACATTATGGACTGACTAGCTCACTGACAGCTCATCTTGCTCAAGGGCAGTGTATTGGATACACTGTGGCGCAGCACAGGGTTACTCTATTGTCAGCTTTTGGTTCAATTTCTAAACCTCTCTTTTAAAGATTGAACTTGGGGTCATGGCAGTGCAACAGGTTCTTTGATGACTTCTCTGCTGTGGGGTGTACATGTTAGGATAGGAAAAGGAGAATATTAAGGAGCCAAAAACCTAACATCTGCTACAGTCACAACCTTTTGCAGCTTGACATCAGCATGACAAAGGAGCTAGTGGATTTCAGCCAGTCACCATTCAGCGTGAGGAGCATGAAATGGCTGGTTTTAGTTAATCCAACAGGCTACCTAACAAGTTCTATTAATCAGGGAAGGGCAGCGCACATTTATACAGGCTAGAAATGACTAAAAGATTACCAGAGTAGAACAGGGGAGAAAAGATGAAGACTAGGCAGAGTTCCATCTTGGACTACATAGGGGTGCAACCAGTGTATGACACATGATGACCTTCCACATACTATAGCGTCCAAAAGACATTACAATAATTCTAGTCCAAGTACCTCATGTCAGGCAGTCTAGAGTCATTTGAACTCTATTGCCCTACTCTGACAACCAAAGGTACTGAGCCACAACATATAAACATAAGAATTTTACTACATAATTACATAGCCACAGAAGTTTGTGTCTATTGAGTTCCTTGTGAATTATACTTACATCTGCAGCAGAAACATTTTTCTGCATATGCTTCCTTCTTCACATTTACAGATTACATTATTTTCATGTGTTTACTGTCACAAACTTTCAGCATTTCATTTTCTGTATTTATTACAATTTCATCCTCATTCAAACTAAATTTAAAAATATCTAATTTCCAGATACAGATAGGTAAAAAGTTAAAAGTACAAAAGTACAAAAGTTAAAAGCCACAGGGCGATCGTGGCTCAAGAGTTGGGCGTTCGTCTTGTAATCGGCAGTCCGATCGACAGTCTCGGTCGTTGTGTCCTTAGGCAAGACATTTCACCCGTTGCCTACTGGTGGTGGTCAGAGGGCCCGGTGGCGCCAGTGTCTGGCAGCCTCGCCTCTGCCAGTGCGCCCCAGGGCAGTTGTGGCTACAATGTAGCTTGCCATCACCAGTGTGTGAATGGGTGGATGATTGTGTATAGTGTAAAGCGCTTTGGGGTCCTTAGGACCAAGTAAAGCGCTATACAAATACACACTATTTACTGCGTAAACTTTGTAAATCCCAGAGGAAATGATGTAAATCAAGTCAATGTCAAGTCAATATGACAACCATAGTATATAATTTGCAATATTTTCATCCTCATCAAATCACTCATAATCCCATCCAAAGAGCATGAAGGCTCCCTTATAATTATGGAATTGACCACCCCTTTTAACATAGAAATGTTTCATCGCAGTCTGATAAAGATGAGCTCTTAAAGCTTGTAGGCAGTGGTTTCTCCAGCAAAGTGGCGTGCTTCACAGGTAAGTAAAAGAGCCATTGGAGTTGAAACATGAATGACTTGCTTGCTTTTATTTATCTTTTCAGAACAGACCGATTTTTGGCAGAGATAATGAAATTCTAAATTGTCTACTTAAGTATGATTCACAAGTGACTCTCACATAAGAAAAGGATCCATATTAATTATTTTTAATTGTTAACAATGTGTGAAAGTTTAAAAACTATTGACCCAAACAATGTCAGAAAACAAAGCTACTGGATTAGTGTGTTTCTCTACATATGTCACCAATCTATAAAATCTAATAAATACATATCATTTATTTTTACATATTGGTGTGTATTTATGTATGTATTCATGTGGGTAGGCAAATGTACCGTACCCTAGCTGTCATTCTTTCACAGGGATTCTGAATTTCTAACACCGCACCTGCTTTATTCTGAAACAAAATGAACAGCAAGCCAGCAACACTCAAACAAAATAATCTCACAGTGCAGAGTGGGGAGATGAGAAAAAATAAAATATCATAAAATGCAACATTGACACATAGTTAAATCATATGCTGGAGTGCTATAATAGAACACAGGTTCAAATATACAAGTGTTAAATCTGATAAGAACACTGTTAACCACTCAAAGTTCTTAAAAGATGAAAACAACACATAGCTTTTCACAAAGAGTATGAATAAAATGAAAATAAGTCATAATTGCATTTGTATTTGTATCACATGAGCAAATCAATAGTAGGGTACGCAACCCCTCCTAATTTTCAATTTGAGCACCTCAGCTCTGTGCATCCTCAACAAGACATTAACCAGTAAGATCAATAACATTCAAGGGCAATGAGTAGAATGGGCTAAACACCGAGTTAGGCATGCTATAACTTATCTTCTGCATGTGCACCTTTAAAACAAACAAGCACTAGTGCGTTCTTATATAGGTTATGGTGACCTTTAGTAACTCATGTAGTACCGGGCTTGATTAGCTGTTCGGACCAAGACATAGAAGCTATAAAGACGGAATCAGTTTCCGTGCTGCACAAGAGGAAATCATATTAGTGATGTGACAATGAAATATAATCCGAGACTTACTTTAAGACGGCGCTGTCTCCCTGTCTGACGGTGATGTTGTCTTTTAATACAGAATCCCCGCTTCTAGCTGGAACTCCTGCAGGTACAAGGAATAACAATTTAAGTCCGATGACGACAAGGCATTTCCCAGACACCGCCAGATAACCACAAATTCCCATGTTTTTATATCACTGCGCAACTTCCAAGGGAACTTGAATGTCTGATATTCCCCTTTGCGTTTTGAGCTAGGGACCGCAAAATTCCACTCCACAAACAAGACGCAGTATAGCCTGCTGGAACTGCGCTCGACCTGCTTTTGCTTCAAACGAAAAGCCTCGTTATGAAATCCCGTAACCGTGTCTTTGCGTCCGCCAGCCGCTCTAGGAAAATGACTTCGGAGGAGAGAGAAAAGCACCGTGTTTCTCAAAGAAATGCGCACCGTCTCCTCAGGTTCGAACTGTAATCGCCGTGAAATGGATGCTCTTGCACAGATGCATCAGCCAAGACTCCCTATATATTTTTTCCTCCTCTCCCTCGGTGTTTTCTTTCCTTGGTGCTGCACGGGGGACAATATTTAAAGCTGCAAATACTCAAACAAAAGGCTGAATTCGCTCTAATATCTTCTGTCTTGTTTAGCTCCTGGAGTACTCTCTCTCTCTCTCTCTCTCTCTCTCTCTTTCTCTCTAATCGCCAGGTAGCATCACTTGCATGTATTATGTGGAGCATATGGTCTGCAGCCTGCAGGGCTCGCATATTCATACAGTTAATGGACAAACGGATTCAGGAACCACGGTGCATCTTTCAGGGGCGTATATAGAGGACACTTTTATTTGGTCAGATGAAAATAATTATTTCTTAGGGGACTGATTACCACAGGAAGGAAACAGGCATTTAAAATGATATTACAATCTTAGCTTTCATTGGTATACGATGGGACCACCTAGGGAGCACAGGCAACAAAAAAACAAAAACGAAATTGGTCAATTTCACAGTCATTTCATTCAAACTGTTCCCATCAGAGTACGATTTATGATTACTTCGGAGCTTCACATTTGCCCCTCCTCCCACGGTAAGAAGTGCTTGAGGCATGATTTTTGTTGACGTAGGGTTTGATGATTCAAGTGACCAAGTGTTCTCAAATGAGATTACTGTTTCTCTGTTTTTTCGGGTCAAGGACAACTTCAAATGAATAGAATGGTGCTGTAAGAAAAAAAATTATCATCCTCAAAAATGTTATTCTTAATATGAATTCCATCAAATGGGTCCTGTATTTCACAATTACCCCCCCCCCTCCCCCAAAAAAAGGAACCAACAAAAAACAACAACATTGTGTTAATCTGCTGTAAATATAAATTCCTTATATTTACACACACGGATTTGCGCTGTGTGTGCAAATCTGTTTTTATTTTTATTATTATTATTATTATTATTATTATTATTATTATTATTATAATGGAGTAGAATGTGAAAACCATAAATTGAGGTTGGATACTTCTGATTTCCCATTAAAACAGTAATCACGTGACTATGCGCTCTGATAAATAGCCAGTCACCAGTTAAACCCTGTGAAATAGAGTCAGTAGATCAGAATGTCTTTCACCTTTATATTTCATACGAGAATTTATGAAATGATGACAATTCATTCATTCAAAGTCTTACTTCAAAGTCTAGAACCATCAAAATTGACATTTTAAAATGTCATACTGACATCTACCTGTAATGATTTACACTGATGTCTTTAATTAAAAGAAGCATCAATAACTTGTAGATTTTTACAAAAATCCAGTAGTGAATCATTTTAAATTAATGTTAACCACTTTTAAAGGCTGCAGGGCGTTTCTTTAATGTAAAATATATAAAGGTCTTAGTTCAACAGTTTAAAATGTTGAAATAAAAAATCTATCAAGAGAATATGAAGAATTAACAGCTATAATATGCTAAAGACTTCTATGCATGAGTTCTGGATAAATATCCCCCAAGGTAGCATGCCAAGCAGTTGGTGCTCTCCCATATCAACATATAATACCTCTTTGTACTTAAGATGGAATAGCAAATTGATTAATTAACAATGTCCAGTCTAACCACAATACAACTTCACAGAATAAAAATGTATTACTGTCAAGAAACATATTTTTAATATACACACATCCTGTCAAACATGTTGAAGAACAAGCAGTTAAAGAATGAAACAAAGAAAACAATAAATGAGGCATTTGGCAAGTGGCCACTGGATTCCATACCAATTGGAGATTGATGTTAAAGGCTGAGTCAAATTGGGCTAAGACTATGATAGCAATAAATAGGATCAAGACAAGCCACTGTGTGTTATGTGATGGTCAGTATTTTAAGAATATTCTGTATAGTGCACTTTTAGAGGAAAGTGTTAACATTAATGAGAAGCTGAACTTCACTGAGCCACATTGGCTTTGTTTACTAATGTGCTCTTGCTCTTTTCTCCGCTCCCCATCTGTATGCATGGAGGGGTTGCAGGCCACTAGGGATGAAAGTGGCACTTTGCTGTGTACCTAACAGAAGCTCTCACGATTACTATGACAGCTTTTGAGTCTCATAAGAAGATTGAACAAGATAATTTCTTTACCTCAACATCAATTTGGGATGCTGTTAAGATATTGGATAGAAGGCAACAAATGACAATGCACTGAAAGCACTGAGTGTCATCACTCAAGATATAAGTAACACATGATGTTGTTCCTGTCTAGTATCAAATGCTTGTGCAAGTGTGAAAGCAGCAATGGGTTCTTCTGTTCATCAGACTTTTCACACACACAGCCTACTTGACAATACAAATATTCCTACAATATTGTCTATTGCCAAAAAGACAATCATGTAGCATAAAGCAATGCTTTTTGAAGACTTTATTAACCAATTTTATGATTGAGAACAAAAACTTCAGCACAATGTCATTAACCAGGAAATATATAGTCCACAATGTCCCGTATATCCCATTTGTTACCATTTCTAGGCGATAGGTAAATGCTGTTTCAGTTTCCAGAATTTTCCACCCCAACACAAATTACTGCTGAGTTCACAAGTCAGTACCTTTTGTAACGTTCATTTTATTTAAAGTTGTTATTTAGAATTTATGACGATGTCTTGTGCCAGAGAAATTGGGTAAAGATAAGACTTAATTAAAATGATAGTTGCTTTTGATGCCACACAAGTCCTGACTATGCGCACAACTTAATGGTTTTTAAATTAAAACCCCTCCCTGACCTCAGCAAAATGTGGTCTTAATTAGAGTCAAGAGTACAGGGTGGTTGTAAGCTCACGCACTTGTTCACAGATACTTCTTTGTTTGATTAGAGCTTCATTTGGTCACATGGCATTGCTCTAACACCATTGTTGCTTCTGTTTCCACACTGCTTTGCACAGCGAGGATACAGCGGGTTTAATAAGAAAACAGAAGCGACGAGGAGTGGCTGCTATGTGCAGTCAGCTATCAGCTTGTTGGAGTGCTGTTCTGGGAATATAAGACTGCAATCCATTTCAATCCGTGTCATGTGTATTATCCTTTTGCCCCTCATTGTGCTGCCTTACAGCAGGTCAGGTGAATCCGATGACCTTGCCAAATCTCCACCACAAGTGAGAGAGCCAAGCATGCAGAAATGACAAATTATAATGGCATTGTTTGTTGGATATCCCACATGAATCATTCTTGGTGTATCACACAAACATAGAGGGAGAACAGAAGATAAAAAGAAGGCTCAGTTGTGTGGCCTTGAAAAACTGTGCATGCACTAAAACAGGAAGTGGACATATTGATTTTAACAGGCTGCCTTTGTCCTTCATTCAACATCTTTTACAACCGGCTTTAGCCATATTGAATTCAACTCTTGCATTGTGTTTCATTTAGTTTACTTATACATGCAGTGACATCATATAATTTCCTGCTGCAACGTATTAACACCAGACCCTGGGTGGTTCATTCAGACTATCCATACTAATCTTCATTCATATCATGCAAGGATGGGCAGAGCGAGCAGACAATGGACGGGCCTCATACCAAAGCTAGTTAATACCCATGCAAAAACATGGAGAGACTGAATAAAGAGCATCCATTCAATGGATTCAGTCATCTGCAGTAGTTTAGATCCTTCTGGCACACAGTTGTAACATTGCACAACATATCCTTGAAAGAGTGACATTCTGTGGTTGGTCCAGCAAAATTTTGGGAAACAGTTTGAAATGTAGTTGTGTGTGGTAGTATCCATAATCTTTTACAGCCTTTCTAAACATCAAGTCCCAGTAAACAAGAATTTTAGAATACATTTTAACATTATTTATGATTAGTTTTGTTTCACATCTGAGCCTTATGAACCAGAACGCAGCTTTCTGATCAGTTCTAAGAGAATAAAAAAAATGCAGTGGAATTCTGTACAAAAACAATGTTTTGACTTTTAGTACTCTATTTTAGAGGTAATAATTTGAACTTGCCTTCCCTTACATTTGTGTTTCATTTGGGCTTTTCTGTACTTTTCAATAACTATACATACTATGTATATGTTCATTTCAGAAGACAAAGGTGGCTTTTAAATCACTATTAAGTCTGCCATTACTTTTATGAATTTGCTTCATTTTTCACTGTTAGGCATCATTGTTACTGGTAAAATCTGGTTTGCTTTGTAATGTAATTGGCTGAAATGGAGGGCTTACTGGGTTTTCTCTTTGAAGGTAGACATTCCTTCTGCTGTTTTCTCTTCTCTTTATTTTTTTAATTAAATTGCTTCTTGTTTCAGGTTTGCTTTAAACTGTGTAGAAGCTTAAGTTCTCCTGGCATGCAGCACTACACATGATTTCAACTTTGATCTATAACTACATCTGCCACAGTCTTGACTAATCAGACAGCTAGAATCAGATGTTTGCTGCAGTCGCAGCATGCAAAACAAAAGGCAGTTTGTCTGTAGCCAGACTTTAAAATTTAAGGCTGCTGCTTTCTTTGCTCTCACAAAGTGTTTTGTTTTTTTTACTCTGATCTGATCCAGGTCCTCCAAGTTTTTTACCTGATAATGCTACGTGATGTCTTGCAAAGTCAGTTGGTGTAGACAAGAGATAAGGACTGAATTATTAAAGATGCTGGTACCTTTAACTGATCTAAATGCCCAGACATACTGTGTTATCAATAGGTGCAATATTGTGTGTGCTCTGAACATGCATGTTCAGTAAGTATGCTGATACATTATCTAGGCTTCCTCTGACCTCTGCATGGCATTATTGTGAGGATGGCTGAATTAAAAATATGAGTTCAAATACGCTGCCCTGACATGAAACATTTTTACTTAACAGAGGGTTCAGTTAAAAAAAAAAAAAGAACAAAAACATTTTCTTTTTCATTCCAGTCTATCAATATTCCAACAATTTTAGCATCTTCTGACTACAAGTAATGGACACAAAAGCTGCTTTAAGGTCAAAGCCAAATCCCCCTGTATACAGCTTTTGTGAGAACCTTGAAAATATGAATGGTATCAACAAGGACTTAGTGTGCATTACTGTGTGTTTTTTTTCACTCTAGTCCTTGCATGTTTATTCTTTGAAAATACAAGTGAATGCATTTGATCCCTTCAATATTTTCTTTTCAGTTATTTCAGTGGCACTAAATAGGAGGCAAATGCTTATGCAACACACCTTATTTGGAGTAAACCACATCTAGGATCTATGCCATGTAAATGATGGCTTTGAGATGGCGTTTCAACAGTTACCTTGGGGGGAAAGCCTAATAAGGTTTTGGAGCGTGCTAGGACAAAGAGATAAGACTAATGAAGAGCAAAATGATCTGGCAGTATTTAGTTATGCTTACAGCACAGAAGCTTTCAGAAACAGCTTCATCAGTAAACAATTACCTCTTTCATTTACAAACAAACAAAAATACCAGTGTTCTGGGTCATTTAGACAAAGTTTCATTAACAGGAAATTACTTTGGTAAGTGTATTTTTTAAAAGTGGGATTCTCTTCAGCAAACACTGTGGTTATCCAGTGAGTGGGGCCACCAATTCTGCCAATTTATCAGTTTCATTGGTATTAAATAGTTCATCTGTATGTATGTAAATGTAGGAGTATTTAACTCTACACTGTTAGAAAAAGTATCTTGAAAAAAACGTGATATTCCGGCAGCTGGGGCGCCAAAATACGACCGTATAATTACAGAAAATAACTCCCGCATAAAAATACGGTTATTTCCAGTAATGAAAATACAATTAGTTGC
>NW_024583100.1:60032-68973 GCF_018398535.1 Haplochromis burtoni | reverse complement strand
TAGCGCAAAAATGATCTGGCAGTATTTAGTTATGCTTACAGCACAGAAGCTTTCAGAAACAGCTTCATCAGTAAACAATTACCTCTTTCATTTACAAACAAACAAAAATACCAGTGTTCTGGGTCATTTAGACAAAGTTTCATTAACAGGAAATTACTTTGGTAAGTGTATTTTTTAAAAGTGGGATTCTCTTCAGCAAACACTGTGGTTATCCAGTGAGTGGGGCCACCAATTCTGCCAATTTATCAGTTTCATTGGTATTAAATAGTTCATCTGTATGTATGTAAATGTAGGAGTATTTAACTCTACACTGTTAGAAAAAGTATCTTGAAAAAAACGTGATATTCCGGCAGCTGGGGCGCCAAAATACGACCGTATAATTACAGAAAATAACTCCCGCATAAAAATACGGTTATTTCCAGTAATGAAAATACAATTAGTTGCGCTAATTTGACATGGGATCTCGCCTTTTTCAAGTGCCGCTAAACATTAAATTAGGAACATGTTAATGTGATTAAACAATGAAATCATCTATAAATAGGAAAAAAAAACATCTTAAAAAAACGGTAATATTCCGGCAGCTGGGGCGCCAAAATACGACCGTAAAATAACAGAAAATAACTGTCCCATAAAAATACGGTCATTTTCAGTAATGAAAATAGAGTTTGTTGCGCTAATTTGACATGGGATTCTGCCTTTTCCAAGTGCTTTTAGACATTAAATTAGGAACATTTTTACGTGATCAAACAATGAAATTACCTATAAACAAGGTCACTGAATGTGGAAATATGAATCATAATACGTAAATGTACAGAAATATACAGTTAACAGTTGGTTTAAATAATAATTGATTGCATGCCCTGGGACAGACTGACAGAGGCGAGGCTGCCATATCGCACCATCGGCCCCTTTGGCCATCACTAGTAGGCGGTAGGTGAAGAGTCTTGACCACGGACACAACGACGGAGAGTGTCCGAGCCGGGGCGCGAACCGGCAATCTTCTGATCACAAGGCGAACTGCCAACTCTTGAGCCACGAACGGCCTAACTAGCAACGATAATAATACTTATGTGATGTAACACAAGCTTATAGGGATCATGTTATATACTTTTCCATAGCATTACATTTGAATTCAACAGTTCAATCTTTCAAATAACGGACAGATATTTGTGAATGTATTTTAACAATCTATGCATATGTACAGACAGATACATTTAATAATCATGACAATTATGTTGTATTACATTACAGTGATTTAACGTTAATTTACATTCAAAATGTGAAGTCAAAGTCTATTTACGTAACTTTAATGATATTCTAGAAGAACAGAACATTACTGTAAAATGCACAGTAAAAAACCTTCATATAGGGTTTTTTCCTACGGTCGCAGCCATACCCGCGACCTTGTTGTTGTTAGTTCACATTCATTGGCCGATGCTTAGCGTCATGTTATTTATATTAATTGCAATTCCTACCTCTACATTTCTTTTTCAAAATATATAATTAGCACAGCGTGTCCGTGTAATGTTTTACATTGTGGCATGCAGAGAAATCTTAACAAAGAAGCTCACAAAGAGAGATTGAGCTTGTTATTTAACCCCAAGCTGGTAGGGGGAGCTCTTTATTGAAACACTTGCTGGTGATACAATGTGCCTCAAGGTTCAACAACAGCACAACAGAAGTCACTGATGGTACAGCACTCTCTCTACAAAACAACAACTGTCAGTGACTCTGCACCACAGAGTAAACACAACATTCAAGATAACAGTTAAAAGTAACGTAACCATAAACAATAAAACAAGAACATCTAAACAGCAGCACATGTCCCAAGGCATGATGGGAGAGAACTAGCTGTTCCCGCAACACGCCCAAATATGTTTTTTTTTAAGTTTTTATTCCTATTAATTATATTTTCACTTGATACCTCTGAATTATTGAATCAGACCTAGGTGACATGAAATTTTCAGCAAAATCATAATTCAAATACTCCTTTAATGATTGATTATTCTCATTAATTTTTGATCATTTTATATATTTTTCCATAGTATTACATTTGACTTTTACAGATCATTCTCTCACATAACAGACAAATATTGGTGAAATTATGATACATTTCTGAATGTATTTTTACAATCTAAATATGCATATGTACAAAAAATATATTAAAAAAACAAGTAAATTGTGTTTTATTACATTTACAGTGATGTTATGTTATTTTACATTTGACGTGTCAGATCACAGTCTACTTATGTAAATGTAATGATATTCTAGAAAAACAGTACACAACTGTAAAATACACAGTAAAATAATTTGACATTACTATTTTTTGGAACAGTGTAAGGCATAGGTGTCAAACTCTGGCCCGCGGGCCAAGTTTCATTCTTATATCTAGAGGAAGATTTTTTTTCAATAAATATTAACGTTAGCCTGTGACTTTGTTCCAGTTTTGAATTTTGGCCCACTGTGTATTTGAGTTTGACACCCCTGGTGTAAGGTAATAAGCAATTTAGAGACAATGAGTGTCCAATCCAGGACAGTAAGCAGCGCACCTCTAAGTAATGGTTATTATTTAGGCAGAGGCTGTCATCTCAAAGATGGATTCTACACTGTAAAAAAAAAATCTGTCAAATTTACGGTAAAATACCGGCAGCTGTGGTTGCCAGGAATATACCGTGTAAAAAATGTGGAATCTTAAAAGACAATACGGTATACTGGTTTTGTAACCCTAATTTTTAAGGTAGACAACGTATTATTTTACCAAAATCATGATAGAAAAAAACAAATATATTTGTCAATTATACAGCAATTTAATGTAAAAAATGCAACTTTCCATAGCTTTTTACAAAAAAGTTATAATATAATAATATTTACAGTAATTTGTTGTTAATTTAACAGTAATAGGATAGACCCTATTATTGTAAATAACTGTAAAAATAACAGAAATATGTTAAACCTTATTAAAACCTTTGACAGTAAAAAACACAGTGAAATTGTATAACAAATTACAGCATTTTATTTTGACCAGATACATTTTACGGTAAATTCCTGGCAACCACAGCTGCCGGTATTTTACCGCTAAAAATACAGTACAATATGAGGAACATAAATGGTTTACCGTACATTTTACATTTGCAACCGCTAAATATAGAAAAATCTAAAGATGCTCATATACAACCAAGGTAGAGAATATTACTGATAAACAATGAGAAAATTTGACATACCATTTGAAAACAGACTAAACATATCATTTTCTCTATTCCTACAAAACAGCATAGATCTTGAGAATACAGCATGTCGTTGTGTACTCACTAATTGACTATTATTTTCACATGGCTCGGTAATGCTATGGTCTCACAGGAACGCTGTAATGTACAGGGATAGAATTATCCATGTAAGACTATCTAGTTACCATTACAATCGCCAGCTTTCTCTTTGACTATCAGACAGTCAATGAGTCACTGGGTATGCCTTGGTGAAGAAAGGACTCGGTGACGTTTCTAATGCGGTATTGTTGGTGGTTCGAAAGATTATAACTCAAGCTTGCTAGTTCAGAAGATGCTAAAGAGATTTTGGTAACATATTTGATAGATCGTTCCGAATCAGATGAAAAAAAATCATTTTGTGTTGTTCTTTTCTTGTGCTATTGGTTATTTCTCACATCCTTGAACACGCCTCATAGATATAAAAAAGGACATAAAATTCAATGTTCTGATCCCATGCTTGAGCAAAGGCAGATCGGCACTCAGAATTTTGAACTCAATATTGTGATTTACAAAATATACCAGTGCTGCACCTCAACAAAAACCAGATCTATATAGTATGACAATGCAAGTGATCATGTAGCGTTAAAGGCTCGCGTAAATATAAAAGATAGCTCATCAGAGTCTTATTATAATAGGATAGCTCATTGATGTACAAAATATGCAAACCTGCGGCTGGTTTTTTTCAATGTTTTTTTCTCTATGTGAGCACCACACATCATCAACTGTATTATGCAAACGAGCACTCAATTGAAACTCAATACTCCTAGAGATAAGTCTAAGTAATTTACTCGGCGACAAATATATAGTACAAGTCAGTTGATTTTATGAGATCTTGACCCGTGATTTTGTTGTTGTAACGCATGGGAGCTCTAAATAGTCCAATAATGATTCTAGTCAATCTTATGCGGTTCTTAGTCGACTAAGCAACAACTGACTTTCAAGACGGATACAACGTAGCATTATCAGGTAAAAAACCTGTGGGGAGACCTAGAACATTTTGGCTGACAGCAATCCCACGATAAAAAAAATACAACAAAACGATCTTACATGTAAGAGACAAAAAGAAAGCAAAAAAGGTTGCCGTGCGTAGTTGGCACCTTTAAATAGTATTTTTAATATAGCTTTTTGCTAACAATGCTACACTATTATACTTGTAAGACACTATTGGTTGTATTGCCCAATTCGAGCTAAGCCGACCATCGCAATGAACCAACCAAACATTACTAATGCTTATGTCTATGCGTGAAAACTGTATTTTAAAGTCTAATGTACCGCTAATGTGGACAGTTTAATCATAAGAATCTGTGAGATAGTTAAAATGACCTTAAGAGATTTGCAAAATCATGGTGAATTGGTGTAGAGTGCTGCCATGCCACACGATACATTATCATTGGAATCTAACATCATTCTACACAGTTTCTAAAGCAAAACCTAAAACAGAAGTGCAATAAGCTGATTTTTAGAGAAATATGAAGAGCATACACCGAGGAGCGAAAAATCGAAGCACCAAAGCTAAGAGAATGCTCTTACCGGTTCAAAGAGAAAACCCATAAGCCCTCCATTTCAGTGCCCTTAATAAGTACATATTAAGTCGATAATGCCAAATCTCCAGTATTCTTTCTTTAGCAAAACTTGAATAAATTTACCCCACACTCCTTTACCTAGCTTCTAATACAATTGATACTTGTCTCGTAACGTTATAGCGATCTGTAAATTGAGAGAAAGACCGTACGTATAAACAAGGCCAGAAAATTCAATAAAGGATTTGTCGCGATGATCTTTAGTGGGAACCGTAGAATTTAACAAGCAGCCATCATTTCCTCTTGCTGATAAGTTATGCTGAACTCATGATGAACAGGTTATACTAGTTATGTGCATACCGAATAGTTACTTTTGATATACATATGGTTGCACTGGGATAAAGAATTGACCTTCTGCCCAATTCAAGATAGAAAGAACAAACAACAAGAAGTGGCAAGGGTAATCCGCAAGTATAACTCAATAAATAAATCTTGACCAAAATACATCTAAATGAGACCTAAGAATTAAGCTTACTAATAAAAAAAGTAGTTCGACACCAAAAACAATAGTGTTCCCTTTCTTGGTATATGCCGAATTCTGTAAGCTTCTAATGTTTTTTTTTTCAACATATTCTTCTTATAGCACTGATCAAGCAAAGCTGCGTTTCTGTTCATAAGGCTGTCAGAAAATTGATAGAATTACCAACAAAACTAAATTTTTCCTACAAAGCTAAATAATTTGTGTTTATAACAATATGTATTTCTCCACAAGTGTGCTTCATGTTTTTTACCGCCGTGCGCACTTGATAGTTGTTTGATGAACTGCTAAGGTCTCTAGTAATATCACTCGGATTCATCGGCTGCAATTCTACTTGAACTCTGCACTATTTCAACTACATATATACAAAAACAGAGTCTTCGCCCAAGTATATGTAAAATGTTGGACAAAATGGAAACCACTTACCACAGATTAAATAGTGGTCAAGCTTACTTTATGAACAGAATTGGAAATGTCTCCCGCTGAAATCCTCATCCGCTCTCCTATAGTGAGTCATACAAAGCTGTCTCGTCTGCTTGCAGAAGGATCTAAACTACTGCATCGATTATTATCTGATTTATCCACTGTTGGATCAAATATCCCAGTGTCTAATTAACTCGTTTAGTTCCAGTCTCTCCATGTTTTTGCCATTGAACAAAACAAACCTTTTTACTCATAATTAAGACAAAATAAGATTAGAGACAGAGACAAAGAAATGTGTGAAAAGCTATCTTCTTGAATCGGTTTACGTGTTAGTAACTACTATGGATATCTTATATTATGGAGTACTATGCTGTGGGCGGTCTTAGGCTGTGCCCCGTCCACCATACTCTCTCTAACCTTCTGACACATTCGGCTGCTACTCGCTGCAAGTCCGATTGTACATGTGTCTGGCATGGATGGAGAGCTATGAAAATTTTCCATAATGTGTTGGGATTGAGCCTTGATATGTTTTTACACAATTCCCCACAAATGCAACCACCCAAAGGGAAGATTAATATCGGTACTGTTTGGACGTGGATGTGCTTCCTCAAGGTGTATGGATACGTTCAGAATAGATAACATGAAAATAAGAAAAGCCCTTCTAATGATGCAGCTAAGGATATGATGTCTCAATATTGAAAGCAATGTCACGCGATTGTATAAAGTAAAACCTAAGATGAAACACAAAATTGAAACAACAATGCCAAGAGTTAAAAATTACCTTACTGGTAATTTTTAGTTGTGCTCTAAGAGGTCTCATCCTGATGATTGTAGTGCCTCCAGTACATGTCTAATTGTAGTTATTGTGGACGGACCAGACAGATTGCCTACTCACGTTTCTTCGTCTGACGGCTCCACACCATAAACTGAGTGCCTTCTTTTTTATCTTTTCTGTTTCCCCTCTATGTTGTGCAGCACCACATTAGTTTAATGGTGAAGCTACCTTGTACTGCTGTACAGCACCCATTTCCAATTCGAACTTACGTCTGAAAAGATGTAATGCGACAGTTAAAGCTTTGAGAATTATATCCCAACACCAACAAAATTCATTATAATTTGTCAATTTCTGGGCGTACCTTTGGTCTTAAAAATATGACGCTGGATCTTGCTTGATACTACATGTCTTTGTGGCTCTCTATTTAACTTATGTGTTTCGTATGTGTGGAAGATTGTGGGCAGATACCAAAAGCGTGTCAACCCGGACTTAGCAACCCACTTGACTATTTGTGCACTAGGACCCATGTGTTTCTAATGACCAGGTTCTGGTAGCCCCATACATCTCAATAGTAAAGTTTAGTAGGTTAGGGCAAATGGATAGAAAAGATTCAAATTAAGGACCATAATGATACACATTTTGTACTGAACGCGCAGAATAATTAGAAATCAATTTGGATTGCTTATATTCTTCTAAAATACTAGATGCCCAGGATTAACTCAGCAATCCACTTATTCGATACCAACAGCTGAAATTAAGAGTCAGCTAGGTTAAGGCTCCTGACGACATTAGAGGGCTCATTGCTCATGGACTATTCTCTCGTGCCCGACTCTCAGGATATGATTCCTTTCTAGACAGTGTAAATCATACAACAGTTCTGCTCTTAAAGGCAGCTAATAGGCAATGATACCTATCCTCTCTCTTCCTTGTTGTGTGCCAATAACGCTTACTCAGCTCTCTTGGAGAAACATATATTTATTTGGTTCCACATAGTTTGAAAGGAGCCTTATACTTAATATAGGATGATCTTTTTAGTGAGAGCTTGAAGAGTCCACTAGCCTCTCCGCCAAAATCAGACAATGCCAAGGCGTGCAATCAAACAATAGAATGACATTGCAGAAATAACATCTAGATGGTTCATAAGCACATTGTTGCTGTGACAGCTACTCCGACAACCAGCCGCGATACAGTTTAGCTTCTAATCTCTAATTAAAGGATCCCATCATTTTCGTCTGATGAAGATTATACATGGTGGTCCATGCGTCGTTTAATTTTTTTTTTAAAGTAATTAAACAGCATGAAAGTGGCGTGTTTGTCGAACCCATAAGACCCTAGGACTTTGTGTTATGTCGGTCTCATCCAACAAAACGCATCATATGGAACTTGTTTACTTGCTCATTTAATTTCACTACGTTACTCAATGTTATTCTGTCTTTTAACTCGCGTTTATTATCTCTGGCAGCGGGACCAAGTGAGAAACAACTCGGATCACCTGCAATTATTAAATTTAAAGATTAGAACAAAGTGACTATACGTTTCTCTAAGAGAGGTGATTAAAAGATCATGAGAAAACTCTCTAGCAAGAAAGGATTTCGATGTTATCTGTCATGTAGTAAAGAGGTTATGCAGCCAGTGGCACGTGTGAAACGTGAAACGTTCACGACCAAAAGTCATCTGATAGTGTGGTCTAATTGTTTAACAGATGAATGAATGTGTACATGGCGACGTCTCTTATTAGATATCACCCAATTGCTGGTACTGAACTTGTTCGGGTGAATGTGAGCATAACGGTTGGGAATGAATTTCTTTTAACTGTGAAGGGAAATTGAATTTGTAACAGCTCTGTTCATTCCTATCGTGCGCAAGCAAAATGGTAAATCGAAACATGGGCGAACGTACGTGTACATTTGCTGCACTCGGAATATGGCTCTTGTCGAACTATATATATCTGAGCTATTACTGTCTTTAGTTATGAGAGTCTCCTTATTGTACGCTCTGAGACGTCAACAGTACTTTTGTATTCTCCTCCAATCATTTGAAACATTTTGTAAGACTCGATAATAAAACCACCGTCTTTCTCACCAAAACACCGTGACATTATTATGGGTCTGATGGGTGACATGGCGACTGTCTTCATGATTGTCTTATTTTGAATAGGACAGTAAAATAAATAGGCCTGTTTAAAAGGGCGCACATAAACCTGGTGTTTATGTGTCTGTTTCTTGGTCATTCCATGTACTGCTCATAGGTTGGACACGAAAAGAAACCAATGTGTGTGTGTTATATTAACCAGAGTTCTGGGATGCGCAAACAAGAAAACAGTTCCTCACATTGATGAAGCACGCTTGCTAGTCCCACCACCTTAGTTGCAATCAGAAAGATTTCTTAAGATAACTTACACAGGGAACAACATCATGCTTTA
>NW_024583100.1:36461-57305 GCF_018398535.1 Haplochromis burtoni | reverse complement strand
AGTTTACAATGAAGCACGTAGCCCCTTGATGACTGAACTACCTTACCACAGAAATTACACGTTAACATAACTCCATGTACTTTGGTAATTCCTCCCTAGCGAATTAAGCACGCCATATACAGAAACTAATCCAGAGCAATGCTTCCCTCGCAACAGTAATGCTAACTCAACTCACAAATGCTAACTAAATTCACAAATGCTAACTAAATTCACAACCTCACTCATAAAAAACGAACTGCTAAAATTATCTATAAACGCTGGGCTGGTGGATTTTTATAACAGAGATAACTTGAAGTCGCATGTACTCACCTCACCTCGAACTAATTGTAAGCTGCCAGGATGTCTACAAATTCCGAAGATGCTGTGGTCCAAGCAGCAATAAATGGCGCTAATATACTAGTTCAAAACTGTGTCCGTTAGCGAAGCCAACTTGAGTCTCCTGCATGAAAAAAAGAGCGGTTGGCACACAGCTCAGCAGCGCGCCGCACTATTGGTCATTTTCAGGTGACGTCATCCCGCAATGTAATGTCGCTCTTTGTTTCTTTAGGAGGTTCGAATTTGATCAGAAGTCACGTCTGCAGACTGCTGCAGCCATGTCTTGCCTTGCTTCCCCTTTTTTTGGTGAAATGGTTTGCTCATACTGCACAATGTTGCTACCAGATTTTTTTTCTCTGCAATTCGAACGTAAAACGTCTGTACACAGTTTACCAGCAGTTTAGCTACCAATCAACAGCGATCACACAAATTCAAAATTTAAGGCCGACCCACTTAAGGTGGTCTGATAATATGGCGTGAAACACAACAACATAAAGTTGTTTTAAAATAATAATTAAAAAAGATTATTGAAATCAATTTTATTCACAACCATAAACTTTATTTTTAACATCTTCTTTTGCTGTTGATTTTTTTATTAGAAGGTTAACAATGATATACTGCAGGCCTAACTTTTAATCTGTATATCAGTATCTGAATTTTAAAATAAAAAAATACTATCAGTTTTATTGTCTTTCACTGCTGATATTTGCTTTTTTTTAAAATGGTATGTACTGGTTGTATTATTATGGTGGACCCTATTTTTTAACATCTTGTTTCTGTAAAAATGAATGTTTTTGTTTGCTTAAAAATCTACAGCTTTATACTGTGAATTCCAATGTGCACAACCCCAAAAGATGTAGTTTTACTCAAATAATCCCGTAAAATCTAAGTTTTTCAGACATTTTCAACATTACAATATGTAATTGTAAAATGTATGCATATTTATTTGTTTTCACAGAAAATATTTATAATGTCAATATTTTATTACAGTAAAAAACAAAGTTTTATCCAGTCTCACAATTAACGGTTATTCAATCTATTTAATACAGTAAAAGGAAATTTTTGGTTTTACGCTCCATTACCGTTGGAATTTGACGATGTTTTGCTGTATATTTTACTGACTTTTTTTTTTACTGTGTACTCACTTCAAGTTAAATGCTTCTCACTGACTAATTTCCATTGAAATATTAGAACCTACCAATTTTAGGGATAAAATAAGTTAACCACTCAGATTCTGTTTGACTCTGACAAATGGATGGCATTTTTGGAAAGTTGGGGAAAATATCAGCATGATTTGGGAATGCTTCACCAAAAATTCAAGACAATTTTAGACACCCCAAATGGTTGATTCTGTTCATCTGGATGTAGCGTTTTCAGTGGGAGAAACATTTCATCAATCATACAGGTGACTTCTTTAGTCTCAGCTGACTGCAGGTTTCCCCAACCTCATAAACAGTACATTTGCACAATGACTGAAACTAGCACCACAGAATCCATAATTGGCTGAGAGGTCAGTTCCCTGATCTTTAATATGCAACTTGTCATGGCCAGTCATCAACAACCACTGATCATTGATGAATGACCATTCATAAATGGCCATGAGTACCATTCTGCTGTTCTAACCACCCAGGCCAAGTTCATTCTGTTCTCTGCAACTGCCACACCATAAGACGAAGTATGATTTCTATTGTGGTTCTATAGAGGTTTGCCAGCAGTCCAAGGAAGAGTCAAGCCCATTCAAGAGGTTTTGTTCGACCTCCAGTTCAGCATTCAACATGATCATTCCCCAGCAACTCATTCACAAACTGGATCTGCTGTGGATCAGCATATTGCTGTGTAACTGGCTGCTGGATTTCCTGACAGGAAGACAGGAGACACTACGGGTCGGCAGCAACACCTCCGGCATAAGAACACCTCCCAACATGAGCCCCCTTCTCTTCACTCTGCTGACCCACGACTGGACATCACACAGCTCCAACCTTTTCAAGTTTGCAGACAACACAACTGTGGTAGGTCGCATTAGCAACAACTATGAGACCTACTACGGAAGTGAAGCGGCCAAGTGGTGCAGAAAAAACAACCTGTCCCTCAATGTGGAGAAGACTAAGGAGATTATCATAAACTTCAGGAGAACTCACACCCTGGACACACCAGCCTCATCTGGAAAGCCCTGTGCATTGCAGGTGATTCCACCTGTAATGCACATCCAGTCAGGTGATTCCACCTGCAATGCACATCCACTGATCTGTCCAACAGCTTCTTCAGTTTGCTGACATCAGGAAGGAGACCGAAGAGCCTCCGGGCTAGAACCAGGAGACTAAGAGACAGATTTGTCCATCAGACTGTCAAGATGCTGAATTCACTTCCTGCTGTCACACACACAACTCCAGACCTGCACTCACCCCTTCCCTCTGAACCCCCCATCCCTACAAAACCTCCACCATTGCCCTTTCAAACAAACAACCTTTATTTGTCACATACACAATCATACAGGGTACAACATGTAGTGAAATGCTTGTGTCTGAGCTGCGGACAGGCTGCATACATAGCCACGCCATTCCAGGGCTTGGTTTTAACATGGGGGATCTAGCCAGGACCCTTACTGGATACCAGGTGGGAATCTAACTTCTGACTCCCGCTACAAAGGTGTGTAGTTTTACCATTACACTATGCAGCTGCTTTCACTGACTGCCCCACCCCCACTTGCACACAAACTTGCCCACAATCACTATGATTATGTTGGACACTGCTGTTTATATAAGATTGTATAGTACTGTATTGTACATAAGACTCTTATTTTATTGTAATCTTTTTATCTTTATATTGTTTTAGTGTACACTGAGGGCCATGGGAGCATTGCAGTTTCAAATTCCTGTGTATTACTGTACATATGGTCTTTGACAATAAAGCTTTTTTTGACTAAAGGTAGAACTGAAATTAACCAATAGCATCCTCACATATGTGGCCTTTCCGGGCCCTGCTAAATGCCAGCCTGTCACCCGATCAATAATAAGCATCCTGTGTCTTAAACAGAGGCTATGCTGTACTGACTAGCCACAGTTTCTGTGATGCAGGGGTGTGGTGTGGTGTGGAAAACATCAGTCATCACTCTGTCTTAACTGAAGTTGTTAGTAGTGTTGGGCAATTTGACGAATATATCGACTATTGACTATAGGCTGTGTCCAAATTCAGGGGAAGGATGCTTCAAATGGCGTATTTGTAGGCAATGACGTCACAGCAACGTGACAAAGGCTGTCCAAATTCAAAGAGTCCTCCAAATGTGGCGACAAATGCGTCCTTCATTTCCCCGAATTTGAACGATGGGTTGGGTGTATCCTTCGTGTCCTACCATATCCCAGGAATCACTGCAGGCCATACAGGAGATTTTTTTCTGATAACGATGGCAGTTGAAGCTGGAGAGGAAAACACTTTCAAATGTAACTATATGAAAATCTGGTGGTACAAAAGTAATATTTTCATAGCAGTTGTATTGTTAAGCTTTGGGAATCTGCATAGACATGTTTTTTATTAAAATTAAAATAATTGTAAACTAGCTTGTATGGTGGGTCCCGTGGTTTTTTATGTATTGCTGCAATTATGATTTTTGCGAATTAACCTTTTTTGTGATATGTGTTAGGCAAGAAAGACCAAATGGCTCAAATGGCTTAAAATGATAGTAGAAAGTGATCACCTCTTCACTGGGGTGAAGAATTCGGCCACTGTGGCATGGAGGTACAAGAATAATCAATTTACACATCATATTTATGTGAGTACGGATTTATTAACCCTCATGCTGTACAGAACCTGTGATGTCAAGACCGTACTCCTCTTGTGTTCTGCCGTGAAAACCTTTGGATTTAGGGATTATCATAGTTGCCATGGTTTTTCTCTCTTCTCTGTTTTTTGTGATTAGGACAATTCTGGAGAAGATGGGCCAGCAGGGGAAAGTCACCCCCTTGCACGCCAGAAGAAAATGGGATAACTTAAACTTAAACTTAAAAAAAATACAAAGTATGTATGTGTGTTATCAAGAAGATAATTCTTAAGAACACAAGTTAATAAATGTTTTAAAGTTTTCGCGCTGTGGCACTAACGACCAGAAAAACGCAGAAGTAAGGGCGGACTTGAACAGAGGCTAGAAGGCTGTCCATTTCACAGCTGTTCACTTCCGTCCTACCCGGCCGTCAAAGGATCCGACCTATGTGGAGCAGGTAGGTAGGATTCTTTGAAGCATCCCTCTCCTGAATTTGGACATATCAAATGTCTTGCCAGCTTTATATACTCTGAGACCACGGCTTCTCATTTCAAACTGGCCTACAAAAGTACTGCATTTGAGGCGGGCTTCCTCTTTACTGGAAAAACAAGACGGCTACCACAGAGGTTTGACCTGGGTAACTTACAAACATTTTGCTGCATTAGTGATCCCCACCAGTTTCTGATTTCAAACACTCTGATGGTTTTTGTGCCTAGGATAGAATTAAAACAGAAATGCAGAGAGGCCAGGACAAATAATTTCTATTCCTCTAAATGCCATCCTTGAACACTTCCCAGTCAGTATGCTCAATGCAGTCCTATAATACTGAAGTGATAGGGATCAGCTCCAATGAGATGTGATCTTACATGCTATGGTGTGGAAATAATGCACCTTGATATGTCCCAGGGATGTTTCAGTAAACTTTGTCCAGAATATTATGGTCTCTGGATGGGAAGGCACTGTACTTATGTACTTAAGATTGCTTTTCTGACCTGATTAAAACTGTTTAGTTTTCATTTGTTTAGTTTGGACAAATAGTTATTAGCATAATAAAATGCTAACCTAACATAAATCAGCCAACATTTACGTTGAACCTTTTTGAAATTGGTGCATCTTAAATGTTGCATGTTAAACTGTAGCTGTGTGGAAATGCAGTTTCTGGAAAAATCTTCTGAAATTGTATGGATGGAATTAGAAACATAACCTAATGGAGCTAGAATAGCTATAGGCAAAAAAACAAAACAAAACAGCAGCCAACACAGTTATAAATTTATAGGTTAAATAAAAAAATGTATTCTTATTTTTCTCTGTTACTCCTGCTTGACCATGCCAAGGTGTCAAATCCAAACATTCCCTCAGATGCTGCTAGACTTCCAGAGACATTCTTTGAGATCTGTATCATGATATTGCTGCCTATGGCAATATGAGATGCCAGTAGATGCCTCTTTGAAAGTCAGTATTAAAAGTCAAGAAGGACGTCTTGTCAGTGGAATAATCAAAAGTTTATCAGACAGAAGACTGGTTTGCCTTGTTTCGAAGTTCTGGGTTTTGCATCCTGTTTGGATTTATTTTCACTGATCATTTAGTTTTCACTAAGCTTTTACTTCTGATTTCACTCAGTTAGTGGCTTAGTTAATGCACTAAAACATACCAGTTTCAGGTATCATAATGCACCTTTTTAGGTAGTCAAAGAGCTAAATGTGACATGGACAATAGGGACATCTTAGCATACTCACGAGATACCAATGGAATTAAATAAATGTCAAAAACTGACAACCTGCGAATGAAAAAGTAGTGTTTCACCAGCATTCACCAAAAATTTGATACCTTATCATTTTCTATATAGAAACAAATAGGAAGTAAATTTGGGTCACTTTTCCATAATTCATTTTGTGCTGCATTGTCTGAACAACCTCCCCCCTTTTTGTGGAGCTCCTTGATTAGACACCCTGTTGCAATGGACATGAAGTACAATAGAGCTGGTCAAAGCAAATGTCATGGACAGAATGTAGAGAATACTCTTGCAATGGCTGTTGCACTGTCTAGAAACTATATCCATGGGAAGGATCCTTAAGAAGCACCAAACTCTATATATGGCAACTCTGTTGCCATACAACTTTAATTATTTGTCAGACAGGATGTATGTAAATATCTACAACTATTTGTATTTCACTGCATGTTTATGCCTTTATGGAATATAAGTTGAGAGGTCATGCTGGTATCTGTATACCTACAGTGGGGCAAAAAAGTATTTAGTCAGCCACCAATTGTGCAAGTTCCCCCACTTAAAATGATGACAGAGGTCAGTAATTTGCACCAGAGGTACACTTCAACTGTGAGAGACAGAATGTGAAAAAAAAATCCATGAATCCACATGGTAGGATTTGTAAAGAATTTATTCGTAAATCAGGGTGGAAAATAAGTATTTGGTCACCTCAAACAAGGAAAATCTCTGGCTCTCACAGACCTGTAACGTCTTCTGTAAGAAGCTTTTCTGTCCCCCACTCGTTACCTGTATGAATGGCACCTGTTTGAACTCATCATCTGTATAAAAGACACCTGTCCACAGCCTCAAACAGTCAGACTCCAAACTCCGCCATGGCCAAGACCAAAGAGCTTTCGAAGGACACCAGGAAAAGTATTGTAGACCTGCACCAGACTGGGAAGAGTGAATCTACAATAGGCAAGCAGCTTGGTGTGAAAAAATCAACTGTGGGAGCAATCATCAGAAAATGGAAGACATACAAGACCACTGATAATCTCCCTCGATCTGGGGCTCCACGCAAGATCTCATCCCGTGGGGTCAAAATGATCATGAGAACGGTGAGCAAAGATCCCAGAACCACACGGGGGGACCTGGTGAATGACCTGCAGAGAGCTGGGACCAAAGTAACAAAGGTCACCATCAGTAACACACTACAACGGCAGGGAATCAAATCCCGCAGTGCCAGACGTGTTCCGCTGCTGAAGCCAGTGCATGTCCAGGCCCGTCTGAAGTTTGCCAGAGAGCACATGGATGATACAGCAGAGGATTGGGAGAATGTCATGTGGTCAGATGAAACCAAAGTAGAACTTTTTGGTATAAACTCAACTCGTCGTGTTTGGAGGAAGAAGAATACTGAGTTGCATCCCAAGAACACCATACCTACTGTGAAGCATGGGGGTGGAAACATCATGCTATGGGGCTGTTTTTCTGCCAAGGGGACAGGACGACTGATCCGTGTTAAGGACAGAATGAATGGGGCCATGTATCGTGAGATTTTGAGCCAAAACCTCCTTCCATCAGTGAGAACTTTGAAGATGAAACGAGGCTGGGTCTTCCAACATGACAATGATCCAAAACACACCGCCCGGGCAACAAAGGAGTGGCTCCGTAAGAAGCATTTGAAAGTCCTGGAGTGGCCTAGCCAGTCTCCAGACCTCAACCCCATAGAAAATCTGTGGCGGGAGTTGAAAGTCCGTGTTGCTCGGCGACAGCCCCAAAACATCACTGCTCTCGAGAAGATCTGCATGGAGGAATGGGCCAAAATACCAGCTACTGTGTGTGCAAACCTGGTAAAGACCTATAGTAAACGTTTGACCTCTGTTATTGCCAACAAAGGTTATGTTACAAAGTATTGAGTTGTATTTTTGTTATTGACCAAATACTTATTTTCCACCCTGATTTACGAATAAATTCTTTACAAATCCTACCATGTGGATTCATGGATTTTTTTTTTTTCACATTCTGTCTCTCACAGTTGAAGTGTACCTCTGGTGCAAATTACTGACCTCTGTCATCATTTTAGGTGGGGGAACTTGCACAATCGGTGGCTGACTAAATACTTTTTTGCCCCACTGTAACTGTATCACACACATCTGACTCAACCAACATACACCTACCTCAGTCAGTCCAGTTGACTTGACAGGCATAATAACAGCTTGTGTTTTATTCAGGCTCTAAAAAAGGACTAAGCTTTATTTTTAAGCTTTAAGTCGATTTTCTTTGAGCACATAATCATACAACAGTAACTGCATGTTGATGTTTGAGCACTTCCACAGCACAGGTAACCTACAGCTCAATACTGTGCCTGAATGCCTCCTGTGTAGACACAGATGGAGCTCCACAGCTGCTGCTGCTGCTGCTCTGCTAAAGTGCTGCTCACGCAGTGGCTTCTTTTTAGACACGAGTTTAGTCACTGACACACACACATACACAGGGAAAGCTGTGACATAACTAAGACCACAAATATGCTGACATGATTCATCTTTTGTGATTTCACTTTCTGCATCTCTGTCATATAGTTTTTCCTCAAGGACTGTGCAGAGTTGCAGAATTTGTTTCCTACATGGATAATTGTGTTTTCAGACTGGAAAAATGATAAATTATCACTCAGCAACAATGAAAGAGATTAAGCCATTGTGCAGAAATTGAGGCTTCCTCTGATAACCGAGATGATACTCCTGCTTCCCCCCCCTTTAGACATTTCCTGGTTAATTTACTTAACTGAGTAAAAGGTGATTGCTTTCCAGCATGTGTCACAGCAGCATCAGAAAATGCCTCAATGGGGCATTTGGTTCCACCAAGAGTGCTTGCTCTGTCTAGCCCATTTCTTGAACTAACTGTATAAATGTCTGGAGGGCACAATTACAACCGGCAATGGAAAAGAAAATGTTGGCATTGAGAAGAAAAACGAGGTGTAATCTTACTTATTTTTCTTATCTGTGGAAGTCCAGAAAGCCTGAGAGGGTACAGTATTTCCCCAGATAAAAGCCCAAATGATATTCCACACACGGAAACAGTGACTCAGAAGTACACAGTGGATCTTGCTATCTTCACTTGGTATTCCTATTGGTTTGTTTTGAACTAAACTAAAGCCTTCCCTGTCTGCCGCTGACTTATGAATTTAGCTTTTCTAAAAGGAAAATAAATGAGTGTATTTTAATAATATATTATCAGCTTTATTCCTTCTCACAGAAAAAAGCAAAAAAACAGGACAGGTTCAGCGATTGAAGACGTTTGCAATGGCATGAGTCGATTAATTCCACACACTAGATCTTAATTAACTCAGCATAACCACACAGATGATTTGTGTGCTGATGGGATTTGGTGAACGGAGATGGCTGCTTGAAGTAGATATGGTCATTCAATATTCATTATCTTCTTGTCCCATTTTCTTACAGGGCTGAGCAGGTCCTTCCTGAAATCAAGATATCTTCCTTATGTCTTCAAATGCATAAAAAGTTCAATATGAAACCTTTATTTTAAATAATTCTATCAAAAGGCTGAACTATTTTAAAAATTAATCAACCTTGAAAGTTTTTTTCCCCCACTGATTTAACAACATTAAAATAGTTTTTAGCCTTTCCCGTGAATCAAATATAAAATAAGCAAATTTGTTTCAACTGAAAACTGCTTTTAGAGCTCTAATTCTTCCTGAGTTGCACATTTTACTTCAGGGCCAATTTGTTTGCACTAAATGTTATTACTAAGGATGTAATGTAATGCAATGTGTCTTCCAGTGTTAGTTGACTGTAACTAAGATGGGGAAAAACCTCAGAGGATGGATTTGTTGTCTTTATCAAAAGCCAATGAGGAGACAAATATAAACCATTCATCTGGCCTCAGTCTCTCATCACAAACCCTTGGGGAGTGGCATTAACAGAGAGACAATTACAGAGAAAACGTGACGCTGTAAGTGTGTTGAAAGGATGCGCCAAACCCATAATAACATGTGCAATTGAGTAGGCTCTTCTCCAAACATGTTATTGTTTCCATTATATTTGCACTGACAAACTGTGGTGGAACACCATGGCACTGAACACAGTAACCTCCTTTCATCTACTCTGTGTGCACTGAGCAGGGTCTCAGTGGTGTCTTGCTTTCATTATTGTTTTTGTTTGTGGGGTTGAATAGTGAACAAAACAAAAGAACATACAAGCTCACATTTATGCTGTTATGAGTTACAGATTCTTCAAAATTGCAGATAAGGACCACTGTGTTGCAGTTTCCTTTTGGTAACAGAACGAAATGCATTAATATGCATTTTTTGGCTGCTTATGTGAAATGAAAATTTTTTAATAAATGTTTTTTGATGTGTTATATTTTTTTTATGAAGCAGGGTATTGGCAGTTTCACAGAATTCTGCAAATTGCCGATAATTGTAGTAGTTGTTAATTTATTGTTTCCGTTATGAACCACTGTTGTGTTGACATGGTTATTCTTTTCCTTATCGCATTTTATTTAATGACCTGATGAAAAACCCAGGGGGTCATGTGACTAAGTTAGACATGAATCCTTTGTGGGGGTTTACCTCAGTCTAAAAATAGGTCAAATCACTACATGAATAAATGGTGCACAAGTTTTAAAGAGCTCAAACTGAGAACCTCGAACCAACAACAACAAAAAAAACACCAAGAAACTAAACATGGAAAAAAAATTAACCCACTTGAAAAAGAAGAAAAGAAAAAAACAAACACAAAAAAAACACACCAAAAAACTATTCATCATAAAATTAAGTAAATATACAGACTCGACAAATAATAGACTAACAGCAGGAATCAAATCTGCAAATATTTAATATGGACAGCATCAGTTTCATGCTTCATCTCCTGCTTTGCGTTTGAGTGGGAGCCCGTCAACAACCTGTCCATTATCCTAGCGGTGTCCAAGCATTCTGTTTCCCATCATTCCCATCATTGGCTCTGCATCCCACCCAGAGGACACGCCCACCACTTTTTGGAACCACTGGTCTACTGCATTTTCTTCACTTGACCCGAATAGTGGCTATTGGCAGGTGGAAATGAGGTACGGGAGATTACTACATTAATTTGCCCCTTGGGTCTCTACCAGTTTAACCACCTGCGACATTCCAGAGACTAATGGAAAGAACCGTGGGGGATCTGAAAGCTGTTGTGTGTATTTGGATGATATCATCATTTTCTCCAGGTGCTGGAAACAACACATCCAAGATGCCCAATGTATCTGTACCCTCTTCTGTGGAACCAGCTTCCAGTTTGGATTCGGGAGACAGACACTATCTACTTAAAACTTTCCTTTTTGCTAAAGCATATAGTTAGGGCTGGACCAGGTGACCCTGAATCCTCCCTTAGTTATGCTACAATAGACGTAGGCTGCCGGGGATTCCCATGATGCATTGAGTTTTTCCTTTCCAGTCACCTTTCTCACTCACTATGTGTTAATAGACCTCTCTGCATTGAATCATATCTGTTATTAACCTCTGTCTCTCTTCCACAGCATGTCTTTTATCCTGTCTTCCTTCTCTCACCCCAACCGGTCGCAGCAGATGGCCCCGCCCCTCCCTGAGCCTGGTTCTGCCGGAGGTTTCTTCCTCTTAAAAGGGAGTTTTTCCTTCCCACTGTCGCCAAAGTGCTTGCTCATAGGGGGTCATATGATTGTTGGGTTTTTTTCTGTATCTATGAAGCGCCTTGAGGCGACTTTTGTTGTGATTTGGCACTATATAAATAAAATTGAATTGAATTGAATCTGACTTAAAGAGAGGAAGAAGGAAGCTAAAACAGCTTGTTTCACATAGTGAATGAATTGAGAGACTTTGCCAAGTTCCAGTATAAAATAAATACATATACAAAGTTAATGGTCCAAGGATTGCTACACAGTTATTACACTCAAATTAGGCAGAACTAGCAGCATGTGTCTTGGTGTTCAGGCAGTTGGAGGTATAGCGGACCAAAAATAAATAAAAAATAAATAAAAAATAAATTAAAAAAAATAAAAATAATAAAAAAAAATGGTTAGAGTTTATAAAGCAGCTATGGAAATGGTGGAAGTAAGTCAATGACTTATGTTATCAATAGGTACCAAATTAATGGCAAATGTCATTGGTACATTTTATTTTACTGACGAACATTTATATCAATCTCTTCATAGACAACAGATTTGTTTACATTCCTCCTGGGCAATACATGTCCAATATATGTAGTTTTGTGCTTTTTTTTATGCTGATTAAATTTGTCTAAGAACCACATGTAAATGAGCATGACCTTTTGGTAACTTGGGCATTGTGCACTGATCCTTTCACTACCATGAAAACAAAAATCCAAATTTATGGGATAAATGGGAGTGAATGAATTTGTTTGTTTGTCTTTTGTTCGTTTGGTTGGTATGTAATTCTTATAATTGTTCAGTTTTTTGTTTTGTTTTTCCTTTTTGCTTGTTTTTTTAGGTGACCTTTCAGAGACCTTTTCAGACCTTTTTAGAATAGAATAGCAAACTCTGCCATTTATCAACAATCACCTACAGCTATTATGGTCACAGTGCTTTGGGCTAAATGCTAATATTATCAGGGTCACCATCTTAATTTTGCATATTGCCACAAAAACATTTGCTAATTAACATTTACCATCAACTAAAACATAAACACATCCAAGGTTGTAAACAGTCTGGGTTTTGCTGAAATGTTGCCATATGCAAGTGAAATGAAAAAAATGTATATAAGCTATTTACACAAGATAGTTAAACAAGAGTTATACAAGCTATGGCACTGAATCATGTCAATAGGACTGTATTTTTAATGTCCCTGGCCCAATAAATAGCCATTATCTGTCATAATCACTCCAATAGATATATGTATTAGAAGATGTCCTGTACTTTCTAGCAGCCCAGAAGTATGCTCTCTTTTGTAATCAGTAGTAAACTGATAGCAACCCAAGCAAGTAAGTGCTTGTGAAAATGTCACCCTTATAACTTGAAAATGGAACCATGAAAAATTTATATTTTACACATCTGATAAACTTTTTCTAATGCTAATCAGATCTGTTTGGTTCCTGAATGAAACCAAATGATCAAAATAACTCAAATTAAAAAGCAAATTGAAATATTAAGTGGAAAAATTCAATTAAATAAAAAATTAAAAAATGAAAACAGTTCTCAGGAGTATCAAAAGTTAATGACTAAAGTAATTTTAATTTCTGCTACTGTGTACAATCAATTCTGAGAAAAAATTCTCAGACTGCAAATTTAATGTACAGGCATAAAAATCAGATTTTTTGACAATTGATATTGGATGTGCTTATGTTGAGACAATGTATATTATTCTCCAATGCCTGTGAACTGTACCTAAAGGAGGTTTAAGATGAGTAAGGTTTATATCTTATAGGTTATGGTTACACATAATTCAGGATGAGATGTGATTTAGCCTAGAGAATCTGTTGAGTTTTATGAATTGCTCCTTTTGAGTAATGATAGATTTTCCTTACAGATTGTCAGTAAAATATTGAGGCAGTTTGGATAAACTGATTGTAGGGCTGTGAAGCGCTTTCAGGACACTTTGAAAGAGTTGGATGGCTCTCCAAATACAACTTGATGGATGGCCATGCAGTTGGCTGTCAGTATTACTTTAACTTATACAGCCACATTGTTGTTTAAGGTTATAATGCTAACTTTAAATATTGCTGTGATGTTCCCTGGAGAGGCTTCATATGATTGTGCTGACAATTCTTCCTTAATCTGTCTGTTTAATTAACTGAAAAAAGTCTGTATTCTTTGAGACAACTACCTCCAAAGATCACTGTCCTTTGAAAATACCCTTCTTGCTTTTACTTTTTCATAATAAGCCAAATGAAGTAAGACTTTTCAAATGTCTAGGTTTGGTTTCTTTTGCTTTGTCCCTCTTTTGATGTTTTTATTGCATTGCTACCTTTTTTCTACATTTTCTATCCCCCCCCCCCCTTTTTTCAAGTATAGTATACCCACTGCTTATTAATCAGAATCAGAATCAGAATCAGAATACTTTATTGATCCCTGGGGGAAATTATTTTTTTTGTTACAGTGCTCCATTTTAAACCAACATTAAGACAAGACAGACAATACACTAACTAAGAATAGTACAATATATACATATATATACATACATACATACATAGTCACTCATAAATAAATAGTTGGAAAAGAAACGTGTAGCTGTAGCAGCAAACAGTGTGTTAAGTGGATGCGTTGTACAGGGAGATGGCCACAGGCAGGAATGATTTCCTGTGTCGTTCAGTGGTGCTTTTCGGTAATCTCAGTCTCTCACTGAACGAGCTCCTGTGACTGACCAGCATGTCATGGAGTGGGTGGGAGGTGTTATCCAACATTGTCTTTATCTTGGACAGCATCCGCCTCTCCGACACCACCTTGAGGGAGTCCAGCTCCATCCCCACAACATTAGCTGGCCTTACGGATCAGTTTATCGAGTCTGTTGGCATCTGCGACCCTCAGCCTGCTCCCCCAGCATGCAACAGCATAGAGGATCGCACTGGCCACAACAGACTCATAGAAAATCCTCAGCATTTTCTGGCAGATGTTGAAGGACCTCAGTCGCCTCAAAAAATAGAGACGACTCTGGCCCTTCCTGTAAAGTGCTGTGGTGTTTTTAGCCCAGTCCAGTTTATTGTCAATGTGTACTCCAAGGTATTTATAGTCCTCCACAATGTCAACACTGACCCCCTGGATTGAAACAGGGGTCAAGTGTTTCCTGGTCTTCCTGAAGTCCACGATCAGTTCCTTGGTCTTTGCCACGTTGAGCTGCAGATGATTCTGCTCACACCACGTGACAAAGGAGTCGACCACAGCCCGGTACTCTGTCTCATCATCCCTGCTGATGCATCCAACCACCGCAGAGTCATCAGAAAACTTCTGAAGATGGCAGGTCTCTGTGCAGTGGCTGAAGTCTGTGGTGTAGAGGGTGAAGAGGAAGGGGGAGAGGACAGTCCCCTGTGGTGCCCCTGTGTTGCTGATCACCTTGTCAGACACACACTGTGGGAGACGTACATATTGTGGTCTTCCTGTCAGGTAATCAACAATCCAGGACACCAGAGAAGCATCCACCTGCATCGCTGCTAACTTATCACCCAGGAGGGTCGGCCTGATGGTGTTGAAAGCACTGAAAAGTCAAAAAACATGACCCTCACAGTGCTCGCCGGCTGGTCCAGATGGGTGTAGACACGATTGAGCAGGTAGATGATGGCGTCCTCAGTTCCGAGACGAAGCTTCTAAGTGCTAATTGCCAGAGCTATTCAAGATCGAGGTCCACATAGTTAAAAACACAAATACAAACTTCCATGGCTAGTAAAACTCTTTTCCTGCCTTGCCTCTTCACCCTTTTTTATGAGAAGTGACTGTTTTATATAATATTCTGGGAATATGCTTCTTATTTTAGCGCCGATTGTAATGTTTATAAGTAAAGGTTACTTATTACTTTTTACTAACATTTTTGATTAATGTTACACAATGTGTCTCTCAAGTCGTTAAGTTTGTATTTGACAAAGATCATAATGTTTTCTTCCTGGCCGTGTACTTTTAAAATTAAACCATCATCATGCTTTAACACATGTATACCAGAGGCCTTTACCAGAGGCCTGAGAGCTTGAGGGTCCTGCTCAGTATCTTTGCTGTTCCTAGGACTGCTGTCTTGGACAGAGATCTCGGATGTTGTTCATGGAATCTGCTGGAGCCACTCACCTAGCTTGGGGTCACTGCACCTAGTGCTCCAGTTACCACAGGGAGCACTGTTACCCTCACCCTCTTCTCAAGCTGTTCTCTGAACCCTTGGTACTTCTCTAGCTTCTCGTGTTCCTTCTTCCTGATGTTGCTGTCATTCAGGATTGCTGTGTCTATCACTACATCAGTCTTCCTCTGCTTGTCCATCACTATTATATTCGGTTGGTTAGCCATCACCATTTTGTCCATAGGTGTCTCCCATTTTGACCTCAGAACTTCCAGGCCAAATTCGCGCCCAGATGTTTCTGTATACAATGCCATCCACTCCATGGATGCTCTGCCTGCTGGCGGCATGCACTCTGCTTTTATGTGATGCATTGTCTCAGGGGCGTCTTCACGCAGCCTGCAACCGGCGTCTCACCTGGTGTGATAGACCCCAGCCTCTATGGATCTTGTTCTTGTGCTGCCATGATTAGTGCTTCTCTGCTGTCTTTCAGGCCGGTTTTGTCCAGCCACTGGTAGGACTTCTGGATGTCAGCCACTTCCTCTGCCTGCCGGCGGTACATACTGTGCAAATCAAATTCAAATTTTATTTGTCACACACACAGTATGACATGTGGTGAAATGCTTATATGACACTAAGAATTGACAGTAAGATTTACAGATTTATAGATTACTACAAAATTTACAGATTTTAACTTAGAAATTTACAATAAAAATGTGCAAATAACAGTTTACAAAATAATTTATGAATAAGAAGAAATTATAAATTATAAGACGTGTGCAAAAAACCAGAATGCGTGTGGTGACGTCACACCTGGTTTAGGATTCAAATAGCCTAGGCGAAGAAACTCCTCATCATTCTCTCTGTTTTGGCTTTAGGGAGCAGAAGGGCTTCCCAGACCTCAGCAGTGGGGAGTGGGAGTCCATTGTTGGGAACGGAGAGGTCCATCATAATCTTCCTGGCTTTAGTCTTGCACGGCTTGGTGTAGATGGACAGCAGATGAGGAAGCTCTGACCGAATGATGCGTTTGGCCAAGCACACTACGCTTTGCACATCTTGTCTGCCCTGCTTGGTGCTGTTCCCAAGGGGCCTATCCTCTCATGATGGTTTCTACTCTTTGCTGCACCTCCCGAGACAGTTTTTGATTTTGTATCTTTTGAGACTGTTCCTGTCATTGCTCCTGAGCTTCTCTTTCCTCTTCCCGCTCCTGCTCCCAGAGCAGCTCGGGCCCAGGTCTCCCCTGCACCCATTTCAGTTCCTCAGGTGGGAGTGGCAGAGGTCCAGCTAGCTTCTGCTTCTACACAGGTTCCAAGAGTAAGGGCAGCCAGAAGCTAGTTCTTCCTTGCACATGTATCTGCTCATCCGGTGGGGATGGCTGATGTTCGGCCAGGACCAGAACCCATTCCTGTTTTCTGGAGGAGAGCAGTTAAAAGTTAGTCACAGCAGGAACCGCCTCAGTCACCTGCAACTCCCACACCTCCAGACGTTGGTGTGGTAGCCGCTAACGTCTGTCTCCACTAGGGGCTTTGGTGAGCCCCTCTAGCACCTCCTTGTGTCCACTGACGGCTCTGATGAGCCGGTTTAGCCACCATCTGCTCTACCACCTGCGGCGCCGTCACCTGCGGCGCCGTCACCTGCGGCGCCGTCACCTGCGGCTTCCATGCCATTGCGTGCAGCGCAACCACCTGCTCAACCATCTGCAACAACCACCCCGCTGTCTGGTCTTGCGCCATCTGGTCCTGCCTCGCCTGGTCCTGCCCTATCTCGTCCTTACTCATCTGGTCCTACCTTGTCTGTTTCTGTGCACCAGCCACGTGCCAAGCCGTCCATGAGCCTCGGGTCACATCCACGCCTGCTGTACTGCCACCGCCTTCCAAGCAGTGGGTCTCTGGACTAGCTCCGTTTTCCACTACGGTGCTGTTGATTTCCGGGTCGGCCCCCAGAACTGCTTTTGGACTTTGTCTTTTTGGAGTCATGATTGACCCAGCTCCTCTGTTTTGTTTTGGACCCCTGCTGCTGGGATTTTTTGTTTTGAACTCTGTTTTTGTTTATTTCTGGACATGAAACAGGGCCATATGCAAAATGCAACAATACTTCTGTCAGTTGTTTCAGAGTTTTGGGCTTTAGTATGTTGATTAGAACAAGTGGCACTTTTCTTCTCCTTAATTTGGCAAGCATAAACTTTCAGCCAATGTGCTCATTCCTTCACACACACAGCAGAATGCCTTGGTGGAAGGTGCTAAACTAATTGCTGAGAAATTGTGGGCTTCAGGACCTATAAATTTGATTAGTAGGTGCTGTAACTGTCTATGTGCTGTGCCGATGGAGGTGTGTTTTTGCTTGAAAATGGCAAAAGTATTTACTTCAGAATATTACTTGAGACAAAAGATTTACTATGCTACCAGTATGGTATTATACTGTTATTCCACTTATTCTTTTTTATAAACAATTTATTGCTTCAAACTATACAAGGTACTGTAAAAGGCTATATTTCCAAAAATAATACTGGTAAAGGCTAATGATTTAAAATGACTGATTTTAAAATCCTTAAAATTAATTGAGCTTTCAAGATTAACCCATAATGAAAGCCACTGTAACATTAATTCATTCAGTAATTAACAAATTTCAGTCATTTGATTATTTTTAACAAAAAAATAAATAAATAAATAAATAGACAAACATATGCACTCATACCTGCAGGCATGACCAATTAACCTAACCCCACTAACTGTATGTTTTAGGGAGTACCAGGAGAGAACCAATGCAAGAACATGCAAGCTCCACACAGAAAGGCCCTGGTGAAGAGATGCAATTGAACTCTGGACCTTCTTGCTGTGAGGTAACAGCAACAATCACTGCACCACCGTGCTGCTGGTCGTTTGTCTTTAAGTGTTAACCCTGCGACACACTGGCAACCTGTACAGGGTGTAGACTGCCTCTTGCCCTATGGTAACTTGGATAGATTCCTGCCCCCTGTGACCCTGACAGGGATAAGTGGAAGAAAATGGATGGATTGATCTAATTCATAAAAATTATCATGCCAAATGCAGAACATGATCTCTGACATCACTTCCTTGTCCATTTACCTTAAATTCAGCTTATCTTCTCTAGGTCAACGTCCCAGCTTTTGCTGTGATTTTCTCAAAAGAAAAACAAGAGGGCTGAACAGCCACAGCAAAAAAAATGTCTAGATTCATCCAGTATTCATCACAGATGGTGAGTTGGTCCATCTGTAAGCTTTATACAATTATCTTCCACAGTTCACACTCAACTGGCAAAGTCTTAACACAACTGAAATAACCATTAAAAATGTAATTTAATTATATAAACTTACACATTTACAGTTCATTAAGTCTTGTACTGTACAGTAGGTTGTCTACAGCATCAATGGTACCTTTTTCCCTTTTCTTGAATGACAACATCTAAAAACGCCCGTAAAGATGTTGATAAAACTGGGAAATGTGATTTCATTTGCCTTTATTGATCAATAACCACAGTCCTCCTTCATTCAACAAAATACTCACTCAGGTCAGCTACAATCCCTTGCTGTCATAAAGTTTTCCTCACACTACCAACCCTCCGAGTGTTTCTTTTGTTGAGCTTTGACTTGTAGCTATTCTGTCAAGATGCACAGCTATGGAAACATGTATCATATAGGGGTCCTGTGCACCCATAAAAAAAAAGCTGTATAAATTATGTTGTAAAATGTAGACTGGTCAAGAATATTTTTCTATATGGTTGTGTTTTCTAAAAAACAAAACAAACAACAAAACATAAAATACTTAAATAAAAAAAAAAATTAAAAAAAAATTGTATTGATCTTTATCTTTATCTGAAAGAAGAATAGGTAATAATAGAAAAGCCCCAATTGTCATTGTACATTTACAACAAATTCGTGGAGCATTTTTTGTGTTTTAGATTAATATTAGAAAAATAAATAAATAAATAAATAAATAAATAAATAAATAAATAAATAAATAAATAAATAAATGCAGCCACATACACACACACCCAGTAACTGAGTAGCTATTCAGTGAAAAGTTACAATTAAGATTTACACAGTATAGGTTAAGGACAAAAACCAGACAATGAACACAAATTTGAATTTACTATGAAAGCTAACAGCAAAGACAGAACCTGAAGAACATCCTCCTCAAATTTTTTTTAACCAAAAAACCAACAATGATTCAGTACTACAATGCCAACAAACACCATACAACAGATGCTCTGCACTGGCTATTTACAAAATAGTCAGATTAACAAAATGATCGGACCATGACTGGTTTTATATTCAAAAGAAAAAGAATGGCAGCAACCAGGCTATTGGCGCCATTTTTTGAGCTGTTGTAGCAGCTCTCTATGTTTGTCACATTTTTTTTTTTTTTTTACTATTTTAGTGCTTCTTTTGTCATATTTTCTCGATAGTTTTTTTTTTTTTTTTAAAAATCGTAATCTTTTGCTATAATTGTCTGGATATTTTCACAATTTTTTCTGATACTCACACAATGTCTGTGTAAGTATGGGAATCTGAAATTTACTTTTGCATGGTTGTTAGTGTAGTGCAGCCACATTGTTATCAGGACCTGAATAAACTGAAACAACATAAGATCCATTGTTTGTACTATTAAAAATTTACTTTTAAAAAAAAGGTTTGATTTGAGGGACAAAGAGCAATTCACAAGAGCCTTATGAAGAAAACATCGAGGGAACAGTTTACCCTCCCCAGGCTTGGGAAGGGTGCCCGAGGGCAAGCGTCTGGTGGCCGGGCACAGCCTGAAAAGGGGACATGGGCCCATCCTCCCACGGGCAGCGCCATAGGGGTCGGGTGCATTGTGTGCCGGGCGGCAGCCAGGAGCGGAGGCCCTGGTGGACTGATCCCCGGCTGCCAAGACTGGCAATCGGGACATGGAATGTGTCACCTCTCTGGTGGGGAAGGAGCCTGAGATAGTGCGTGACTATCACGAGGCCAAGTGGCCTGTACTGAACAGGACTCAGGTGCAGAAACCCAGAGCAGAGACAGCAGATGATGTAACAACTATTTATTAGGCTTAAGTGCAAAAAAAGAAAACGTAGCAAAGACAAAAAAAAACAACAAGACGTGGAGTTTGACGAGGCATGGCCTGGGGAACGTGGCTAGGGCGAGGGAATGGGGCCTGAGATGCAGAGTGGAGCTAAGCAGGGAACAGTCACACTGAAGAGAGAAGATATAGGAGTTAGGGAGGTAGTGGAGGCAGCTCTGAAGTGGCCAGTTGTAAGAGTAGCAATTCTTACTTGCAGTAGGGGACATGGAGTGTTGAGAGGGGGGTGATGAGAATCCAGGGGAGGCTGAGTGGC
>NW_024583100.1:34536-35715 GCF_018398535.1 Haplochromis burtoni | reverse complement strand
CTGGGAGACTTCAATGCTCACGTGGGTAACGACAGCGAGACCTGGAAGGACATGATTGGGAGGAACGGCCTCCCTGATCTGAACCCGAGTGGTGTTTTGTTATTGGACTTCTGTGCAAATCACAGTTTGGCCATAGCAAACACCTTGTTCGAACATAAGAGTGTCCATAAGTGCACGTGGCACCAGGACGCTCTAGGCCGCAGGTCGATGATCGATTTTGTAATCGTATCACCAGACCTGCAACCATATGTTCTGGACACCTGGCAGGGGCGGATCTAGAGAAATTTTCTTAGGGTGGCAAAGAAATCAAATGGAGTGGTAAAATCAAAGCCTTTTATTTTTTTTCCAAACACATATGCAGGTGGTTATAATGATTCAAATGCAGTAAGTATACACATTTTTAATATAAATATAGTCTATAACTTAATTATTGTCTGTAGCCCACATAATTAAACACTTTAGTTACATAAAACATGTGATTTTTGATTTTATGTACTGTATAGCCTGTATAATAAATAAATATGTAGCCCAATAAGTATAAAATCCAGAATATTACACAACAACGGGCGGTTCATTTACAAACACAGGTCTAACTTAAGTTTCACACTGTTTTTTGTTAGAAAACAGTCACATTGTTACAGCTTAAATTACACAAAATGTCAGGAATCTGTACGGTCATGAACAAAAATTTAAACCTAATTTTTCATGATTTGTTGGATTAACCCACTGAGGTCTGAAATACAATCGGCCATTTTTGACTCCTTTTGAGTTTACGTTTGTATTTCACCCTCAGATTGTTTCATTTTATTTTTTTCCCCTTGCCTTGTTTGGTATCTTTTCAGTTCAACTGAATTTAGTTCGTTTTTTTTCATTGACATACTGCATTAGTATTACTGATCTGAAACTCAAAATCCTAGTAGTATTTTTTACTGTAAAAAAAAAACCACAGACATGTTGAGTAAATTTTTATAACTTGAACTGCAAATATAAATTGTACATTTTGTAAACTACAACTATTTATCTAAAAATGCAGCCAATACACCTGCCGTTTTTTTTCATTTTGTATAAGAATTAAAAATTACTAAAACTAAAATGAGAGAAAAATCAGGTGTCGCATTAACATGACCCACAAATGATGTGTGCCAGGAGAAAAAAAAAAAAAAAAAAAAAAAAAAAAAA
>NW_024583100.1:32643-34346 GCF_018398535.1 Haplochromis burtoni | reverse complement strand
CACACACACACACACACACACACACACACACACACACACACACACACACACACACACACACACACACACACACACACCAGAAAAAGTTGTTTTGGCTTACATGTTTAGATGCTTTGGAAAGCTCTCATTCCACTCTTAATAAGCAATTGATCATGAAAGTATATCTACAAGTTTTCCTTTTAGTTATAGATACACTGATTCATACCAACAGCACACATCGTGATTTTTACACAACCTTCTTTGGGACATAATAAAAGGTAAACACCTCTGAGGTGAAATGAACCTGAGGTCTGAGTATAGGGTGCGGAATTACTAGCAGTAATGCAGTTGCTGTATAACCAATTCCTCCCTTGGCAAATGGACTGGAGCTTGCTCAGATAAGCAGCAGTCATTTGAAATCCCACTATCTACTGACAGTTTATAAGGCTCAGCGAAAATAGGGAGTGATGCTGCCTTTCTTAGTGAGGGTAGATTTTCTGCCTCTTATCAATGACTGGACAAATTGACAGGTTGCACATGTAAAAAAGCTAGGGGTCAGAGTCAATCAAGCTCAGTCTTTTGCAACAGACCACTCAAGCATGTTGCCATTTGATTTAGCATACCTAGATAAACAGCCATTCCACTGCAGGAAGATGGGTTTAAGAATTTTAATCTTTCAAATCCTGAACATCATGTCTCTAAAGCTGAGCTCTTGTCTCGTTCGGTCTGGCATTTTCAACTAGCACTGTCCAGATAAATAAAGCCATGATAAAATAACTAAATTCACTGCATCACTATGCTTTCTAACTAGGGGCACACTTCTGGAAATAATATTAAAAATGGGGGGAAATGGCTATTATATGTTTTCATGTTCTTAAGATTGAAAATTTTATATTGTCAGATAAATAATAATAATAATAATAATAATAATAATAATAATAATAATAATAATAATAATAATAATAATGGATTGCATTTATATAGCGCTTTTCGAGAACCTCAAAGTGCTGTACAATTCCACTATTCATTCACTCTCACATTCACACACTGGTGGAGGCAACCTACAGTTGTAGCCACAGGTGCCCTGGGGCAGACTGACAGAAGCGAGGCTGCCATATCGCCCTACAATAATACAGAGAAACCCCAACAATCAGATGACCACTTTATGAGCAAGCGCTTTGGTGACACTGGGAAGGAAAAACTCCATTTTAACATGAAGAAACCTATGGCAGAACTAGGCAAAAGTAGAGTTAATTTTACTCTAAGTAGAGTCGCATTCTTTTAATGTAACTCTGAGGTGTAAAATGATAGTTAAAACAGAGTGTTAAAAAATGAGTGTCTATGTCAAATCTGGAGGTGTTACAATGGAAACATTAACTCTTGACCTCTTAACTCTGAACTCCTAGAGGGGCTATGACACCAATAGAGTAAATTCACAGACTCCGCCGCCAGCATCATAGGCTCCAATCGAAGTCAAGTCAAGTTTATTTATAAAGCACATTTAAAAAACAACCAAGGCTGACCAAAGTGCTGTACTGAAGCTGAAGCGAAGCCGTTTCAGAACATTTTGCTCTACATATTTGAGTTGTTTGCCATGCTTGGTAAGTCATTTTTTCAAAGATTGTTTCAATTATTATTATTATGAGCTTTTACTTCTGTGGCTCTTTGGAGTTGAGACAAAGCTGTGTGAAAGGCATTAACCATGTTGCTCGCTGATAGCATAA
>NW_024583100.1:10245-16509 GCF_018398535.1 Haplochromis burtoni | reverse complement strand
GCGTTGACTGAACTACTTGTTATCAGCCTTTCTGAAACCGAATATTCCGAGTTGGACAGTTCGGGGTTACTCAACTGTGAGTGTTGTTTTTCACTCTGAGTTTTCCAAACCGGCTTCCTGAAACAGGGCCCTGCTGTACAAGAGGGACACAAAGCACTGCGGTTTGCGTATTGACTAGTTAATACAAATGTTTACCAGCCAGAGGTGGAGGAGGCCCAGTACCCTAACAAACGACTCACAGACCGGTACCTGCCCGTGGCCTGGGGGTTGGGGACCGCTGGTGTAGGGTCCTGTCATGGTGTTGTTGTCAGTGTGTGTAGCTGGCAGCGAGAGAGAGCTGCAGCCAACTGCGTGTATACAGCAACCAACAAATAAACAATGCTGCAAAGCATGAAGGTGCACCCGGGTCTGCCATGGTAATTTACATTTGCCATCAAGTATCGACCAAGGATCCACCATGGTAATGTCAAGGTGACCATTTTAGCTTGATCTTTACACTGTAAAGATTTAGGAGATTGTGGGAGTGGATATAGGACTGTGCTCAATTTAGTTTAAATTAAAACAGATAAATACAATACAATAAGCTAGAAGGCAAACTGCTTGTGATTATAGTAGAAAACAACATTTCAGTTCAGTTTTATTTATATAGTTAAAAATCACAACAGTTCCCCTAAGGGGCTTCGCACTGGAAGGTAAATTTAGGCAAAATGTAAGAGTCCTTTGCACAGGTCTTGATTTCAGACAAATTGAGCAAGTGACATGATTTCAAACAACACTTTTACATTTCAACAAACTTTTGTGTCAGTTTTCAGTTTAACTTGTACAAATACATGTACAAATACAGTTTCCTAAACAAAGGCCCAGCAGGAAGTCCATGAATATTTGTCTACAGGCATACAATCACAAAGGAGCAATCAAGCAGCCTGTTATGAAGGAAAGTGAACAGGCAAACAGCTTGGCAGAACTTTCTAGGGTCTTTTCTTTTCATCCTAATTAGGTTATTGATTTGCACTTCAACTGTAATCATCATTTTAGGTGGTATAATACTCATGTTTAGGAGAAAAGTGAACTTATTTCTTTTAGGGGAAAAGTGTTCTATTTTTCAAATATTGGCTTCAGAAAAGTAAAGAGATACATTATGTTCAATACACGCATATATATATGCAATATATGCAAATCAAACCATACTGTTCAGATGTTATGTGTAATAATTAGAAGTTTGAACATGCTTGTTAAACTTTATTTCATACTTGCACAAAAACCTTTGTTGGTGATGACAGCTTCAAGACACAACCTGTATGGAGAAACTAGTACCATGCATTGCTCAGGTGTGATTTTGGCCTACTCTTCTTGAAATGCTGAAGGTTCTCTGGGCCCCTTCTGTTAACTCTGAGCTTTAGTTTTTTCCATAGATTTTCAAATCAGGTCATGTGATTGGCTGGGCCATTCTGACGGGGAGGTTTTTTCTGAAACCAATTGGGAGTTTCCTTGACTGTTTGTTTGGGATCATTGTTTTGCTGAAACATCCACCCTCATTTCATCTTCATCATCCTGGTAGATGGCAGCAGATTTTTATTAAAAATGCCTTGGTACATTTTTCAATTTGTCCTTCCTTCACTTATATAATAAGTGAAGGAAGTGTAACAGGGCTGCATGCTGGAAAAATAGCCCTACACTATGATGTTCCCACCTCCAGCTTTTTTATAGGCTACCATTTGGGACTGAGCCAGCTGATATTACTTTGCAGTAATTGGTAGGATTGCTTTCTAATTACTGATTGATTTTAGTTAGTGCCCTGACTTTCCTGCATTTTTGGACTTCTCTTTCTTCATTTGTTCAGTACCTTTTCCCTGTGTCATTTCTTATTATTACTGATAACTTCTAATTCTAGTTTCTGGACATCTATGGTTTTATTTCTTTTGCATGTGTGGATTGCATGGGTTGTTACGGACATCTGATGAGAATTTCAAGTCAATGGTACTTTTAGAAATATTTGAATTTAGAAAATTGATGATGTGTTCAATACTTATGTTATAATACTTATGTTATTATTAAAGGAAATTATTTGATCCCTGCTGCATTCGTAAATTTGATCAACAACACATGGACAGTCTTGATAATATATTTTTAATGGCGGTTTCATTTTAATGAAGAGTCAGAATTTCAACCAAAATCAAGAAAAAGCATGTTATATGAAAGTTATAAATTGATTTTCATGCAATTCAGTGAAATAAGCATTTGATCCCCAACAAGAAAGCAAGTCAGTACTTGGTGTACAAACCCTTGTTGGCAAACACAGTGGTGAGACATTTCTGTAGCACTGTCCATCACAGCTCAGTAATAAAGCGCCAATATCAGGTTAACAAGGGGGGAAACAAGAGTGTAAAAATGTTGTAATTTTTCAGTTATATCATGGTAGCACCAGAGGTTACAGTCGGGTAATATTACACTGAAATTTGTATAACTGGATAATAAGGGCACCAAAAACAGAGGTAATAATGTGGAAATACAGCTTGGTAATAATAATGGTCTAATTAGAAATTATTACGTTATTACTGTGTGCTCGGTGTAATTTTGCCAGAGTTTCCAACACTGACAAGTCTAAACTCACAGACTTTTATGCTTAAAGTCAGATGTTTCAGCCAAGCTATATTCATGACTGCAAGACATACATATGTCATTGTGGTCGTAAACAAAGTATAAAATCTTCACCATTCTCTGTCTTCTACCTCTTCCAACCAGCATTCCAGATTGTTTCAAAATATACACAGTAACTGTGGGCCTTCAAACCCATTTGAATCACAGTTTGTGGGTTGAACCAAAGTTAAACAGAGGTTTGACACACTGACTGATTGGGAAAACCAATAAGACCTTTTACACTACACCTACGTAGTCTGATAATTCTTTCTGCAACAGATTTGACTCATCAGTGCAGTAAGGTAAAGCTCAAAGAACATGCAAACATTGTTGATTTCAAGCCACAATGTTGTAGAACACACACCAGACTCAGAGTGATCAGTTTTACTGAAAGATCTTCAATAATAGTCAAAGGCAGATGTTAATGCCAGTTTTAAAACTGTGTTTGCTCTTGATACTCCATAGTTATTATATTCTCAGTTTGTTATATTCTATTTTCTGCTTTTTGCCTCTCATCCATGGTCCTTGTTTGTCTAGCCTGCAGCTGTATTAAAACATCCTAAGGCTAGGGTGATATGAGAAATCCACCTTTCTGTTCCTCTCATGCTTTCATTTGCAGAGCATTAGCTTCAAGTGCAAGACTCTCAAGTGAAGATTTTCGCATTTCAGTGCAGTCGATCATGTGCCTTCTTGCATCACTATTTTGATTTTAAAAAATTATAAATAAACAAAAAAATCATCAACCCTAAATGATGGCCTGCAAGCTACAATTCACAGGAACCATCCACAACCCAAATCTATGTATATTTATCAGTCACTAGGTAAAGCGTAAAGGGTTGGCCTTTTTTGCATTCCAAAAAATTGTAATTTTAGTATTTAAGTAATCACATTAATTTGAATTAATTAGCAGGCAGCGCGGTGGCACGGTGGTTAGCACTGCTGCCGCACAGCAAGAAGGTCCTGAGTTCAATTCCACCATCAGGCCGGGGTCTTTCTGTGTGGAGTTTGCATGTTCTCCCTGTGTTCGTGTGGGTTCTCTCCGGGTACTCCGGCTTCGTCCCACCGTCCAAAAACATGCAGCTTGTGGGGATAGGTTAATTGGATAATCCAAATTGCCACTAGGTGTGAGTGTGAATGGCTGTCTGTCCCTGTGTGTTGGCCCTGCGACAGACTGGCGACCTGTCCAGGGTGTACCCTGCCTCTCGCCCTATGACAGCTGGGATAGGCTCCAGCACCCACGCGACCCTGAAAAGGATGAGCAGACGTGAATGGATGGATAATTTAATTAGCATAAATTTGAATACATCTTTTAAATTGATATATTTCACATGTTTTTCACAAATTATGGTTATGAAGACTATACTATTATAATTTATTATTCATTATAATAGTAAATTATATTTATAGATAATTAGATTAGTTATTCTATTTTGTCATAATCAATAAAAATCTTAATTTATGCATTTCATTTGTTTGTGAATTTTGTATAACAGTTTATATCAAATTACATTCATGCAAGAAAGGAAGGAAGGAAAATAGCAGATCACCACCAAATGTGTATTCTGCCAACATTAGTCTTCTGCTAAAACCAGGAAAAGACCCTGTATTTCCCACGAGCTATCGTCCAATATCCCTCATTATTTTGACCTTAAAATAATCTGCAAAGCTCTCTCAAAGAGATTAGAGAAGATAACCCCCCTCTTAATACATCCTGACCAAACTGGTTTCATAAAAGCCAGGGACTCATCAACAAATACATGTAGATTACGTAATTTAATAGACTATTATGTAGTAAATAAACTGAAGCCACAATATTGTCTCTACATGTAGAAAAAGCGTTTGACAGTTAACTGGAATTTTTTATTTGCAACTTTACACAAATTTGGTTCTGGAAACTCCTTCATAAACAGGTTAAAAATATTATTAATAAAAATATTATTATATTATTATAATAATTCCACAACAGCTTGTGTCAGCACAAATGACCAAACATGCTCCAGCTTCTTTCTCCTGAGGGGCACCAGGCAGGGATGCCCACTCTCCCCTTCACTGTTTGTAATTTTTATCGAACCACTAGCAGCAGCAATTAGACAGGTTAAAGTAATTAAGGGCATAAAATGCAAGAATGCAGAACATAAAATCAGTGTTTGTGCAGATGATGTTTCCTTCAACACTCACAAACCACTCTCTCTTAGGTAATTACATTAATAAACTCTTTTTCAAGAGTTTCCGATTATTCAACAAAATGGTTAAAATCTACACTTCTTCTGATTAATTGCTCCTTCCATCATTCTTTTTCTACACAACTGGAATCTGGAAATATTAAATATTTAGGTATTAACGTTTCTCCTAAGCTTACAGATGTAGCTCAATTAAACCACATCCCACTTTTTAAAAAAGTAGAAGATTATCTGGCTAGATGGAAATCTCTACCGATATCACTCATGGGAAGGGTCACTTCAATAAAATAATGGTCTTGCCAAGAATCAATTATTTATTTTCAATGATCCCAAGAAAACCATCACCAGATTGGTTTAGGTCTATGGAATCCTTTAGAAATTTCTTTGGAAAGAAAAACCAACACACATTAAAAATGCTACAAAGGACCAAGATTAAATGAGGATTAGATCTGCCTAACTTTCAACACTACTTCTTAGCCAACAGGCTACAAGTCATCTCAGGATTGTTAAAATATATACCCTCTGAGCACTGGCTAGATGTAGAAAAGGCACTAGGCAGTAATATAGAGATTTCAGACCTACCATTTATCAGCTCAAACATCAAATAACATGTATGCTTCAAAAGCATCAATATTAGCTCCTCTCTGACAGCATGGTGAGAGTTTCTAAAAATGACAGAGTGTTCATGCCAACGTACAGCTATTTAGAACAACCCTACAGAACAATCATATGATTAACTTCCCAGATTGGAGTTGTAAAGAAATTAAATACTTGAAAAATATATTCAAAGGAACAAATGTTATTTCATTTCACAGACTAGTGTCTGGGATGCTAGGCCTCCTTCCTTCTGCAGGACTGGGTGTGGTCTGCTTGTCTCCACCCCAGAGTAAAGGAAAACATCTCCTGGGAGTGTTGGTGCCTTGACCTGGGGGTATAGAGTATGCCTGGGGAGTGTGAGTGTTTGTACAATGTTCATTTCTGTTTGTCTCCATGTTGGGCAAGTGCTGAGGATTTGTATATGTGCGCATGAGGGTGGGAATGTATGTTTGTGTCTTTGTGTGCCTGTTTGTCGGTGTTTATGTGTCAAGTCGTGTCTTAGACCTCTCTTGGAACATCTCAGCCCCACCCCCGCCGCCCAGGTGTGGGTGCCTAACTCCCCCCACCACACTCCCTGCTGGTGGCTGATGCCCCACCAATTCCTGCTTTGATGGTTCTCAGTGTGTGGGGTTGGGTGCTTGAGTGTGTACTGGCTCAACCCACCACCCACTGGCGGCTACTTCAATTCAATTCAATTCAATTCAATTTCTTTATTGTCCCACAAGGGGAAATTAGTTTAGCAGCAGGAGGATAAGAACAAACAGAACAATACTATAAAACAATAATAACAATAATAATGATAGAAAATTCAAGGACAATTATTTGCCATTAAGGAGACAAGACGCAGTAG
>NW_024583100.1:0-8395 GCF_018398535.1 Haplochromis burtoni | reverse complement strand
CAAATCAGAAGTGCTCTCTTGAAACACGGACCAGTCAGTGCAATCAAAACACCCCTGAAGGGCAACACAACTGTCTTTTGTCCAGACATTAGTCCGCTTCACACAGGCCTTCTCCCTCCTAATCACAGATCTGTAAGCAGGGAGGAGGTGAATAACATTGTGATCCGAAGAACCTAGCGCAGGTCCGGCCACAGACTTGTATGCCCCCTTAATTGGTCCATAACACAAATCCAGCGTTTTGTTATGCCTTGTAGGACAAGTGACATATTGAAAGAAATTGTTCAGTGATTTCTTAAGATTACAATTGGCGGGGCCTGGCCCTCGTGGCTCAGTCAGGCCCCTTCCGGGGTGTGGAGGGCCCTTGGATCTAAGGTCTCTGGGCCGGGGGCTCAGTCCGCTGTTGGAAAGCTGGCTGCCAGCGGAGCCTGCAGGCACATCGTGCCCCCCCCCATCATGACTGTCCCTCCGGTGATCCTCCTTGTGCCCTCATGCTCTGGGACACCTCTAGATGTCTGGGGCCTGGATCTCCTCCATGCCTCCTTCATGTCCTGGGGGACAGGGCTATGGATCCCCACACCTACTATTAGACAGTCACATGGAGAAACCTTGTGAATACAAGTGTGCGCATGCACATAAGTGTGCACACAAGTGTGCACACAGGTGTTCACAGACACACACTATTTTCTTTGGTTGGTGCCTTTAAACATATCATGCATTGTCGCTCTTGTGTGCTGCTCAGTAACATTCAATATTTAATATTTAGTGTTACTTATGCTTATGTTGGTTGTTGCTGTGGTTTCCCTGTGTTGTTCTCTCTTTGGTTGTTTTTTTTTTCCAGCTGGTGATCAAGTGGAAAGAGTGCTTGCAAGTGGATTTTTAGTGTGTCTCTTCCCCTCTGTTTTTCTCTCTTTCTATATAAATAATAAAGATCGGACAATCGAAATAAAGATGGAAGAAACTATGACAATCAAGTGGACCAAGTATAGCAAAAGCTGTAATGAACCACTTGGGGAAATAAATCTCTTGGGCATGAAATGCAAAAAGAAAGGAAACGAAAATTATATTCATGCAGACAGTTACTGTATTGTCAAAAATACTTAAGAAAGGTTTGGGTATGTTTATATTTTAAGATGAATAACATGGAAAGAAAGGTAGGCAGATTAGAGCATGAATTATTCAACTGGACTTGTTCAAACCAATAATATTCAAGTTTAATTGAATGTTTCTCAATGCAGACATGTGTGTTCAGTGTTCTCACACACCACATTCTGGTACTGCTATTCTAGTATTTGCAGTTGACTCTAAGCTTCCCTGCATGACATGACACCAGGGTGAAAGTAAAAAGCAAGTGTTGCTGCCAACTGCACACCAGGCAATCATCTGTTCAACAAAACCTCTTTTAAAAGACACTACCACCCTATCATGACTAGAGGCATCCATCACTTCATCTTCCCAAGAGGAGCTGCTGCACTTAAAAGTCTATCCTAATATTCTCTGTAACCTTCCATACACCTTGGAAATCTCTTTTCTTCAGAGTCTCAAAAAATGTGTCAGTGGGCAATTTTTACAGTGGCCCTGGGAGGCCAAAACACTACAACTTAATAAAGCAAAAAGAAATAGAAAAAAACACTACAGAAATTGTTGTAACTGTTGCATCAGGTTATTGTGTCCCCTAAAGCTCTTCTGTTGTGTTTTATGACCTTTAATTTATGTATGCTTCTTTTGTCACCTTTTTTTTGTTGTTGTTTGTTTTGTTGTCTTATAATTCTGTTTGTGGTAGGGTGTGGTTCAGCTACAGGGGAGGGGTGGAGCAGCGGGTTTAGGGTGTGGTGTGAGGGGAGGCCAGCTGTCACAGCCAGCAAGCGTCATCTAACGGTGCCTTCTCAATTTTAGTAGCTGCCAGGGCCGGAGGAAGACAGTTGATCAGAGTAGCTGACAGGAGAGGAGTTGGCAGTGGGAATCCATGTCACTTGCCCTCCAACACCCTCCCTCAGTCCAGGAAAAACATACCACATACCGGTGAAGTGTCAAGGGGGTACATGCCAAGCATGCTGGAGAAAACTTGGAGGAAAGTCCAAGCGCAGCAAAAAGTTCAGTTCAGTACATTCTGGACCTGAGAGCAAAGCTACACAATTTGGGTAGGTTATCACCAGAAAATTTGCTCCATGCCCAGAAACATCAGCTGTGCCTGTATAACAAAGGAGCTAGACTCGGCAATTTGTTTTCGATGTTTAGCACACAGCAATTTCCTGCTGTCTTCAGCATGACACACTGACCCAAGTGCAAGTTTTATTACATGAACTCTAGGTTCTCTCCATAGCAACAACTGTTAATTTTTCAGTCTGACAAAATGTATGTTCTGCTGCATGTGGTTCTTACTGTCTTCCAGCATACCATGAGATACCATGATGTTGATATAAATGTTCAACAAGGATACCTGTGAAAAGCCTAGATTAGTAGACGGATGAAAAGTAACACTTCAACACCATGGTGAGGGCTTTAAAAAAAAAAGCTAAAATTCTTGAGGGGAAAAAACTAACCAAACCTGCTTGGCATTATGTGAAAATCTAACTGCCCCTAACTGGTTGTACCACCCTGGCAGAAAGAACTATAATCAAGTTCCAGGAATTTTGACTTTTCTTTATAGAATTGCATATGTCAGCGACATTGAAGTGTTTTCAAGCATGAATGCCCTGTTTAAAGCCATACCAGAGTCTGGACTTTTGACTAGGCCACTTGGGGCTTTCAGTCTATTTTTTTCTGAGCTATTCATATGTGCACTTACTGATGTGTTTCAGATCATTGTGATCATTGTCCTGCTGCATAACCCAGAGCACTTCAACTTCAGGGCACTGACATGGCTGGACATTATGCTTCAGGATTTTCTGCTAAGGAGAGTAGAGTTCATGTTTAAAATATAAAGGCCTAGATAATGTCCTAGAGGGTCAATGAGTGAGGTTTATTTTGATCGAAAAGCACTTCAAAACACTAAAACAGAATTTCTGACAGGTGGTAATTATTTAAAATCGCTTTTGAAGACATTGAGTTTCCTACCGTAACTATCAACTGCTCTGTTTTGGTTGCTCTGAGTAAAGAAATATTCATTATCTCCCCCCAGAAATTCACTGGGATGTATCAATGGAAGCCCTGTTGTGCTGGCAAGTGAGCAATGCTTTCGCCTTACCGAGCATAAATATGGTATTGATTAGTCATTCTGCACAGCTTTCACTGTCATTTTTCTGCCCAGCTTGCCATGAAAAATTAGTAGACAGTAATCACTCAGAATCCTGCAGGCAATAGCATCCACCATTAAAGATGGGCCAGTATGGAACCCAATAAATCATAGTCACACACTCATGCCAGATCTACCTGTCACCATGAAGGATTCAGCAAGTAGAGTGTGGAAATATTGCCTTGTTATTTGTTGGTCTAAAAATCAGGTCAGGTAGTATGTGTTTTCCCGCCTCCCCTTCATTTCTTTTCTTCTTTCTTTGGGTACAGTTTGGTTTTAGGTTTCCAGATCGTTGTAGTTTCAAGCTATTCCAATCACAGTCATAAATCAAAGATTTGGACCTAATATGTTTGATATTTTTCTCACAAGTTAGTAGAACTGGGCTGTTTCTTAGGAGTTGGAGTGAGAGCTAGAGCTTGTTTTACAGGCTATAAAACTTACAGCCTGACTCACAGCTGAAACCAAAAGAAAGATGGAATCACAAGTCTGCTCATACCAACATACAAAAAAAGGAACTTTAAAATCATGTCAGGGAAATGAGAATCCAGAATATTATTATATTTTCCTCACAAAGCAGTTATGAACAACAGAAGTGTATTCACAATTCTAACCAGATGAATACACATACTGTATGATATCATAGAAAATGGATTCTCTGTTTCAGAGAAATGACAGTCTGAAATGTCCCAATAGATGGATACATTTACTTTCAAGAGATACCTCTTCAGTGGACAAAGTAATAGGAGAAGAGAGAAAGGTCACAGTGATATAACACTGCAAAGTTGACTGAGCTAAATAAAGACCCCACAAACCACTAGATTAACTTATTATGTTTTTAAACACTGATAATTTTATAACTTTACCTGTGTTTTTTTATAAACATAAATATGTCAACAGTATGAAAAAGCAACATATACAGTGGTTTTCTAAAGTCCTTTTCAATTTGATGTCACCATCCTAAATTAGGTCATATTTCTATATTCTGTAGATGTGGTTAAGCTTAAGCACAGAAACCAAAAAATAAACAGAGTCAAGTAAGGTCAAAGTCTAATATCACATTCTTCTTACTGAAAATATACCAATGTAAAATTTTTGATTGTATAACAATGTCACATTAAGTCTTCTAAAGGAAATAATTCACTTCAAAGGAAATATTATGAGTATTTGGAACATTTGGACTTGGACCACTGGTGAACCTTCCAAGGGTGTGCCTACCGAAATTATTCTAAGGATACATTAATTGCTTGGAAGCAGGGCTGTGCAGAGAGGTTTAAAGGGGCGGGTGCTCAAAGTTAAAAAAAGGGGCACATTGAACCAGGCTGAATAACAACAACACACATTTATCAAGAATCTAATATGGGCAACAAGGCAAAGCAAATGTAGCCGATGCTTTAACTGATGGGTACAATGTTGCTGTTGAGGGGTTGCTGTGGATAGTGCTGGAGGGCAGGGCTGTGTTGATCTGAGACTGTAAACATTAAAAAGTCCATAGGAGAGATGGTAGCTGATTAAACAAGTGTCATGAGATAATAACAAAATGCAAAGATTGGTGACAGCACTTGGAACCATAAGGCAACAAAAAACTGTGAGAAATAATTTAGGCTCTGCATGTGAATCACTCTTTGCTGCTCTTCTTCCTTCCATCCCATTATTTCATATATCACTCTCCACTTGCTGTCTATCTGAGAACAAGGCACAACTTGCTATTGCAATAAACTATAATATAATTATCCACACCTAACAACTCTTGCACTTAATCTATAATAAAATGATGACAGAAAAATGTTATAGCACTGCCTTTAGTAGCCTCACACAGCTCCTACTGTTTCCTCCTCATGTCCTTACCAGCCATGTCTGGACAATGTTATATCATGAGTAATATTTTTTTTAAAAATCCATCTAAATAAAACACACACATGCACGCACACACAGTGACATTTTAGACCTTCTTCAGAATACTGTATATACTATGGGCATCATGGTGCTGATCCAGAATCTTTTTTTTTATTATTTATTATTAGAGCTACAATAATAAAGCAATGAGGAGGGGGAAGTAATAAATATGAAATAATAATAATGGATTGCATTTATATAGCACTTTTCAAGACACCCAAGCGCTTTACAATACCACTATTCATTCACTCTCACATTCATACACTGGTGGAGGCAATTACAGTTGTAGCCACAGCTGCCCTGGGGCAGACTGACAGAAGTGAGGCTACCATATCGCGCCATCGGCCCCTCTGGCCAACACCAGTAGGCAAGTAGGGTAAAGTGTCTTGCCCAAGGACACAACGACCAGGACTGAGAGCCCAGATATCGAACCGGTGACCTTCCGGTTACAGATGCGATTTCCAACCCCCTGTGCCACGGTCATAATGTCATTATGATGATTCCATTTGTTTCACTATCCTCTCTGTGCAGGGCAAAGATTATTACATTTTTAAACTGTAGAGATACAATAATTTTACTGCTGTAAAATCCAAATTTTGTCTTATTTAAAATATAAATCTAATATAATTTGCTTCTTAATGTATGTTCTTTAAAATACAGCGTGTGTTTTTAACATATTATAATTATAATAATGCATAATTATGTGGACATGCATATTAGATCGTTTTTTTAGTGAAATATAATCCCCCCAGAAAGGCAGGAAAAGCCCTGTAACTTGCTTTAAAACTAAATATGTTTCTAAATACTTTAAAACTAAATATGTTCCCTAAAACGGTGACAGAGGTACAGACCCATGACAGCCTTACACAGGTAGCCAGCAGCTATGACCAGCACTACATGTGCAGTTAATAAAAGGACCGATAATGTTTATTGCGCTGTTGCACACACAGCACGCTCGTTTGTTTCAGTTCGTCAGTTGCTTGCAACAAGACAGCTTACCAACGTGTACATAATAAGCCAATACTCCTGTGTGCTATACACTACAGTGCACGCTGTACACCTACTTACTGGTTTTGTCGCATTAGTCTGTGTCTCTGAGTTAACTTGTGTTTCTCCTACAGCGTGCTCTTTGTGAGCTCGTTCCCGGCTCGTAACCAGCGCGTTCTGCTGTCAAGGGCGATCATTGGTTAAATGTGATCATGTGACTGATGCAAGCCAGATCCTTTTATTTAGCAAAACTGTGATTAATAGTTAAATATTATTGTTGAGGGGCACAGACAGGACTCCGCACGCACACACGCATTAAAAAATAATAATAATTTTTTTTAAAAAGGTGCCTCAACAAAAGGGCACCTTGGGCACCCATCAGGAAAGGGGCGGGTGCTCAAGCCCCTCTAGCCCCCCCCCCTCTGCACGTGCCTGCTTGGAAGTCACATAATAACCCAGAACAACATTAAACAAACTGCAGGCCTCACTTGTCTCAGTTAAGGTCAACAAGACCTAAGGGAGAAAATGAGTCCATGGGAGAGTTTGAAAATGAAAACCAGTGCATGAAAATTCAGTTCATGAACCAAACATAGACAGTGGCACACTGGCTAAAGGAACAGATGGAGCAGATGTGCAAGGAAAAGCCCAAAACTGTCAGAGCTCTTTTGGAAGCATTAGGAACTGTAACCCCAAAGCTGGAACAGTGGTTCAAGTAGACTCCAGACACAACATCAAAGATCTCTGTCTAGATAAGTGCAGTCCTAGGAACAGCTGCAAGATACTGCACAGAAACCTAAAACTATCAGACCTCTTGTTAAAGGGCTTGAGGAACACACATACCATCCCCCAGGGCAGGGGTCTCAAACTTGTGGCGCAGAGGCCACTTGCAGCCCGAGTCACACCTTCTTTGCCGTATATTGATGTGAAGAAATATAATTCAATTTAGCCTTTGAAGTTACTTTTTTATTAAGGAGGATTCGTTTGTTGTTGAGTGCAATGTTTAAATAAGTTATTTAAAAAGCAAATTATTTAATGAAGGCAATATGAGCAGAGAGTACAAAAATGTTGAGGAACTGGCTGTGTTAGTTCAGTGAAAGACTCGAAACTAATGTGCACACTCATGTCTGCATTTTTATCTTGTTAAATACAAACAAAAATATATCAGTTGTGCTGCCTGCCACGTGTCTGTCCAGAAAGACAGGACCAATTTGTTTATTTTTTAGTTCAATGAAAGGTGGTGGTTAAGAGTGGGAAAAAATGTGTGTTCAAGTTCGCAGTTTGATCTTGATCTCTAATATTTTAAATTAAAAAGACAAAAACCAAAACAAAACACTACATTTTCTGAAATATTCCCGGGTGTTCTGTTGTTTGTTAATTTTTTTGTACTACTTGAACACTAAAGTGGCCCTCCAATCAGATGACAGTGCCAGCAGTGGGCCACAGATGCAGACGTTTGAGACCCTAAGGGGTGAAATTTATTTTTTTGTAATAGAAATGTATCTTTTACTGACATGATTTGGGCTCCAGAATTGAGATAAGCACCGTTTTTTAAGGGATTTCAGCTGTGTCTGGGCACCAAGACTTCAAGGTTAATTTCTACTAAATGAACATGTTTTCTTTTATTACAAGTGGCAGAGTCATTGTAATGCATGGAAAACATACTAACAATAGTTTCCCAGTGGAAGTGGATTGTAATAGTGGCTTTTCATGAAATTTGTTAAATGGGGGTGAGTTGGAGGATATCAACTGCATACATGCAAATTTTGTAACAAATAAAAGATGTGTTCTCTGTATACAAGCACTCTTTCCAATTAGAGTTGATAAAAAAACCCCACATTATCTGAACAAGAGATTTTTGTTTTGCCTTTATAGCGTAGTGGTTAACACATTCTTTTGGCAAGTGAAAGGTCCAGCTGGATGAGCATCCAATGTAAAACTGCTAAATCAAATATATCCATTGTAGTGATTCTTTGTGTCAAATGAACAGCCAAAATAAGCTTTTATTTGTAGTATATGGTAAAAAGTGGACTGGGGCAGAAGACATGGTGGAACCTTGTTGGTGTGAAATCAGTGTAAAATTAAAGCTGTAATGGGAAAAGAAGTTCATAAAACAAACTATGCTGTGAACAAGATACTGTTATTGACTTAACTTTTATTAACTAAACTTCACTTTGTTTTTTTTGCCTGTCCCGTTTGGCTCTTTTGCCATCAGAATTATTGTCTAAAGGCAAAGAAAGATGCCCAACGGATTTACTTTACCAAATTGACCATCCCAGCCTTGCC
>NW_024583099.1:165862-191842 GCF_018398535.1 Haplochromis burtoni | reverse complement strand
TTTAATTTGTTCACTTGATCGGAGGTGTGTTTCCTGCAGATATACAACATCGGATCTCAATGATTTTAAATGACTAAAAACCCTTGTGCGTCTGGTTTCTGATTGAGCATGCATTAAGACATAAGCAACATAGAGTATGCTGTGCAGTGCAGCGAAGAGTGCTCAGACCTCTACACTGAAGAAACCATACAGACAACCCATAAATGCACGGCACAACACAGACGAGGCACCACGACAGGACAAGACTCTGTACATCTGCATCTGCACTACTCTACTGCAGTACCCAAAGCACTTTACACAGCATGCCTCATTCAGTGATTCACACACGTTTTCTATCTAATATTCATACTCCCATGGGGGCAATTTGGGGATAGTATGCTGCCCGAAGATATTTGGCATGCTGACTGGATAAACCAAGTTTCATACCACCAACCTTCCAATTAGGAGATGGCCTGATCTACCTCCTGAGTGGATGAAACTAGAAACTTTGAGATATTGTAGTTAACATAAGTGATCTTGTTGATCATAGTGTCTCAAGGGGATGCCCTGTTATTGTGTGTCAGTTAAATCTTAATCCCGTGTTTTACAGAGTTTAAACGCTTAAACACCAGCACACATTTTAGATCCAATAATTACAAATGTAATACAACAATAATTCATCATAACAGTTGGTTTTCAGGGAGGGTTGTCTGTTTAGATCTTCGTTTACTTATCTTGATTTTTTGTTTAAATATTAAATAAACGAATTAGAAATATATATCAAAATCACTTTGATCAGCAAACACATTCTTAAGCCAGGTGAGTCACAGCATTAGGGCAGAACATAAAATTCTCATTCAGTTCTTGTAATCTGCTTATGATTCAGATTTTGATTTAATAATGCTAAAAAAAAAAAAGCCCCTTTCTTCAATACGTAAGTGATCCGTTCAAAGCAGTCACTCTGTTTTTTTTTATCTGCCTTTAGAAGACATAAAGAAAAGGGAAGTGGGTAAACATGTGAGCCACTCTACCAGCAAAAACAGCAGAAATGGACCCTATGTGGACTCTAGCCTCTCAACCTCTGCTGTTCTGGAACACTTCAACATCAGAACCATCATCAGGGCCAAATTACCTCAAACACCGTGACACCAGCTGGGTCTCAGGAAGAAAAAAAAACAGCAGTTTGCCTCAGTGACCACACTGACACACCTTCCTGCCAGCAGAGAAACTTGACTTCAAAGAAAGTAAATCCATTTCAGAGACACGAGCACAAATTTAATTTATTCATATCTTCTGCTCTTTTCATCTAATTGTGGTAAGAAAAAAATATATAAAAATAAAATAAACTCACCTCAATAACTTCATTATATTTAATATAATTTTTACAATTTGTCTTATTCTGCCACACATTGCTGCACAATGTGAAATGCTCTGGAGACTCCTCTAACAGAAAATTAAATGTATGTTTTTTGCTTTTTCAAAAAGTTTACCATATTTTCCACACTATAAGGCGCACTTAAAAGACCTACACTCACCCCCTAACCCTGTGCCATCAGAAACTGAATTTGAATAAGCTGAAATTTTAGATGGCACTCATCATCAGAAAGGTTGCCGACCCCTGATTAAAAGAATGAGAAGTGTTGATTATTATTTTTTTACAGAGTTTGCTGTCTCAGTGATAGTTGTATATCATATCACTTCAAACAGAGGTGATCCAGTAATGCTGCACTAATGAATTCAACTATTCACTAACTAAAGTTATTAAGTTAGCTAAAGAGTTGGGATGCTGTGTAAGACATAAATAAAGCTAAAATACAAAGGTTTGGACACTGTTTTGCATGTTTCCCTACTGTAGGGGTCTCTGCAAGCATACAGAGGGGGTACTCTGAGAGGGTACAAGATGACAACTTTGGAATTCTACTAGAAACAGTCGATCATATTTGTTTGTCAAAGCTGAATCCAGGGCAAACTACGCTAAATTAGCATTTTAGCTAACAGCTACAAGAAGTATAAAAGTTACTGTCCGGCTCTCATTTGTTAACATGACGCTTGTTCACATGTAATACATTTATTACCGACCTGAGAGTTTATCTGCCTGTCATTCGACATGACGAATGACTTCTGAAGTCTTAAATCAGCCCAAGATGCTATAGATTCACCCCAAAAAACTGAATTTTGGAACTGAAATTGAATGGTGAGAAGTGAAACTGAAAATATTCGAGAGCTACATTTTTAAAGGACAAAATACAGTTTCAAAGCAAATTAATTCATTTTCAAAATATTAAATTCAATTTCAGTGTAGTGACCATCATTTTAAACTAATACATTGAATTTCAAATTAAGCTCGTTCAAATTCAGTTTTAAAAAGCATTTATTCAAGTTACATCTGAGCAATTTAAATGTGAATTTAACTTATTCAAATTCAGTTTCTGATGGCACAAAGGTCTGCCCATAGTGATAACGCACACACATTTATTAGGGCCGCAACGCTTCATCAAGTAATTCAGTTTTTAAAAATCTTCGATGTTTCATTATTATCAGGATGTCCAAAAAACTCACTGAAAAGCCTTCAGCTAATCCAAAATGCTGCAGCAAGAGTCCTGACAGGGACTAGAAAGAGAGAGCATATTTCTCCTGTTTTGGCTTCCTGTTAAATCCAGAATTCAAAATCCTGCTCCTCACATACAAGGTCTTAAATAATCAGGCCCCATCTTATCTTAATGACCTTGTAGTACCATATCACCTTATTAGAGCACTTCACTCTCGCTCTGCAGGCCTACTTGTTGTTCCTAGAGTATTTAAAAGTAGAATGGGAGGCAGAGCATTCAGTTTTCAGGCCCCTCTTCTGTGGAACCAGCTTCCAGTTTGGATTCAGGAGACAGACACTATCTCTACTTTTAAGATTAGGCTTAAAACTTTCCTTTTTGCTAAAGCATATAGTTAGGGCTGGACCAAGTGACCCTGGATCCTCCCTTAGTTATGCTGCAATAGGTGTAGGCTGCCGGGGGATTCCCATGATGCATTGAGTTTTTCCTTTCCAGTCACCTTTCTCACTCACTATGTATTAACAGACCTCTCTGCATTGAATCATATCTGTTATTAACCTCTGTCTCTCTTCCACAGCATGTCTTTATCCTGTCTTCCTTCTCTCACCCCAACCGGTCGCAGCAGATGGCCCCGCCCCTCCCTGAGCCTGGTTCTGCCGGAGGTTTCTTCCTGTTAAAAGGGAGTTTTTCCTTCCCACTGTTGCCAAAGTGCTGCTCATAGGGGGTCATATGATTGTTGGGTTTTTCTCTGTATCTATGAAGCGCCTTGAGGCGACTTTTGTTGTGATTTGGCGCTATATAAATAAAATTGAATTGAATTGAATTGAATGTTTCGTTTAATACACGGCTCTGTAGCCTGACGTTACCACACAGTCCTTTATCAAAGCAACTGATCAACTCCAACATGAAGAAAAGCAAACTTCCATCCCCCGCCATTTGTTTTACAAAGAAAAATGTGCAGAAGTTCTAAGCACTCTAGCGGGACGAATTCTCTACTGCTGCCCTGTACGCTGTCTCATCTCCATCAGAGATGACCTCAGTCACAGTGGTGTCATCAGCAAACCTGACGAGGTACAGAACGCAGCCCTGTGGGGATCCAGTGCTGAGTGTGCGGGAGAGTTTTGGAGCCAAGCAGGACTGACTGAGGTCGGATAGTGAGGAAATCTTCGAGCGGGTGGCAGGGGGGATCTGAAGGTGGTCTGATTTGGTGGTGAGGATGTCTGCCATAGTCCACAAAGAGCATCCTCACGTAGTCCTTCCTGTCCTCCAGATGGCTCTGTGAAGGGTGATGGTGATGGCATCCTCTGTGGACTTTGTGGACCGGTGGGGGTCAAGGCAGGTGGGTAGACAGTCTCTAACATGCTGAGACAGTATCAACACTTCATGACTACAGACGTGAGTGCTGCAGGTCTGTAGTCATCCAGGCTGTCTATACCAGTCTCTTTGGGGATGGTGGATGCCTTCAGATGGGAACAGTGGCACGAGTCAGGGAGAGGCTGAACAGCCTGGTGAGAATGCCTGTCAGCAGCTCTCCTGGGGTTCACTGCTCTCAAACTCCTCCTGACGTCAAGTTCCTGGAGGGAGAGTGATGAAGTTATGGGGCAGGGGGGAAAGGAGAGGTGGCCTCACACCAAGCAAAGAAGGTACTGAGCTCCTCTGTGAGCTTGAGGCTGCGTCTACACTAATGTGTTTTCGTTTGAAAATGCATCGCTTCCTCTCCGCTTGGGCCTCCCGTACTGTGTTTGTGCTGATGGAAAGCGCAGCGTGTTAAAAACTCTCTTGAAAACGCTCACATTTCAAAACGGTGCTTTTGTGTCGCGAAAACTGAGACTTTCTAAAACAATGACGCATGTTAGTCATGTGATGCAGTCATGTGAACAATTACACAAAGACAGCGGAGGGCATTATACAGCAGTTGTTTTGTTTGCTCTCAATTTTGACAGCCCTAATAAAGATTAATATCAGCTTGTACATGCTTCAGATAGCTTTAATTCAAATTCTTTAATTCTCACTTGCTTTGTGTCGTGATTTTGCGCTACATAAATAAAATGTCACTGAATTAAATAACTGACATCCTAGACTTCTGACTTTTCATGAGCTATAAATCAATATTTTTAAAACAGGTTTGAAATATTTCACTTTGTGTAATCAGAACACATGAAAGTTTACCTTTTTGTATGAATTAAACTTTTTCCCATTCCCCATTTTCCTCATTTTTTTAGATACTTATGTCTGGATAAACTATAAATGCTGATAAACTTGTCTGTATGTTTATCACTATGCATAATGCAAGCTGGTGTCGATTCTGCGCACCACTACACACACACACACACACACACACACACACACACACACACACACACACACACACACACACACACACACACACGACGCACACACACACAAACACACACACACAACACACACACACACACACACACACACACACACAGTGTGTCACTGCTCACAGTTCTTTATTTATAAGTAAGCATTTCCAGGCTGTTATCAGCGCCTCTGACTGTGAGGGTGACAGCTCACTTATAGCTCCTCTCCCCTTATTGTTCCCAGCGTGCTTCTCAAACAGGGGAGGCATGATTTGATGATGACCTCCAGCTGGGTTAGCCGGCCGTCTGCTCTGGAGCTGAGCCACAGACCGTACCCCGCTACGTAATGCTTGTTGTCATTCTTACGTTGAATGACTTGTAAGATGTTTCCAGTTTATTGTGATATAAATGGTCAAAAGGAGGAAGCAGATTTGTGATTTGTCTAATTTCTCCCACATGAAGACAGCAGTGTGGACTCACAGAGAAAGGAAGCAGGCAGTGTGGCTTTCTGCAGAGGTCCTTCCTGCCCAGGGGCACAAATCAGGTTAAATGTCATCTTTTTCATCTCCCCCTGCATTGATCTCATGTTCAAATGGTCAACAGATCCCTTTATGCCCTTTATGAAATCAATGTATTCCTCTGCCCAACTCATAAAAGCATTTCTCTCTCTTGCTGTCCTTCTTGTGCACTCACAGACATGCAGGCTGACTTTGCAGCACTTTTTTATGGATAATTATTTTGATGAATTTATAAGGCTATTGGCTGAGCCACACGCTATGAGCTGAAATGAAGTTTCCCTCCCATCTTCACCTGACCTTTAGTCATATCTTTCACCACCTTCTTTTTCTCTGTCTTTCTTGACTTTGTGCTTTTATGATTCTCTACTCTCTCTACTCTTTGTGGCGGAGGCGTGGCCCCGGGCGCGGCTGCAGGGGAGGAGTGGAGCGGAAGGCTCAACAGGGCGGCGCTGCGAGGCCGGTAAGAACAGCTGATGTTGTTTATGGACTGATGATGGTCTCCCTCCGCTGTGTTTATAGTGAGACGAGGAGGAGCGGCCAGAGAGAGATCAGCTGGGCTCGTGAGCTGTCAGACTGTGAGACTGAGTCAGCTGTCATAACAACAAGACTGAATAAATGTGGAAGTTGGCAGTACATACCTGTGTGTGCGTGTGTTTGTGCCTGGCGTATTCCACAAGTGGTGCCGAAACCCAGGATAGTGCCGGTGGGGGAATGTCCGACCCACAGGCCGCGCCACCCGCCCAGCCTCTGCAATTCTTGGCGCAGATGCTGGCGGAGATGGCGACGATGAGCCGGGACCAGGCGGCCGACCAGCGCGCCCACCTGGCCGCGCTGCGGGAGCAGACGGACCGGCAGACGCAGGTTCTGGAGCGGCTGGTCGGGGCCGCTGCCACGCCGAAGCCCTCGCCACTGTCGGTGGCGGTGCCCCGGATGGGGGACGGGGACGACCCACAGGTTTTCTTGGAGACCTTCCGTGCCACGGCGGAGGCTTGCCAATGGCCGCGGGAGGAGTGGGCTCCGCGGCTGCTTCCCCTGCTGTCCGGGGAGGCACAAACAGCGGCCCTGAGTCTGCCTCCGGCGTCGAGGAGCAGCTTCGCGGACGTGAGCCGGGCGGTGGTGGACAGGCTGGGGCTCACCGCCGAAGACCACCGCCGGCGGTTCCGGGCCTGTCGGCTGGCTACAACGGACCGACCATTCGCCTGGGCCCGGCAGCTGCGCGACGCGGCGGTACGCTGGCTGCAACCGGGGACATCGGAGGGGGAGACGAAGCTGGTGGACAAGGTGGTGCTGGAGCAGTTCACGGAGGGATTGCCAGCGGAGACGGCGAGATGGGTCCGGTGCCACCGGCCCGCAAGCTTGGAGGTAGCGGTGACGCTGGCGGAGGACCACCTTGCCGCTGGAGCAGGGGAACCCGGGGACGCCGGGCGGAGGCCGAACAAACAGGCCCCAGTGCCGGCCCCGAGGCGCCGTGTGCCGACACCAGGGCAGGCAGAACGGCTGCCGGCGCTGAGCCCCACTAACCCTTTCGCGGCGTTGGTGCCGTCCAGGGGAACCGAGCCAAGTGGAGCCGCCCCCGAGCCACGGAGAGCAGCACAGACGCCGGGGCCGGAGTGTTGGAAGTGCGGGCAGCCGGGGCACCTGAGGAGGGATTGTCCGCTTATGGAAGTGGGGCAGGTGTTTCGTGTTGCTGGCGCCCCAGCACCCTCCCCCGGTCCAGGAGGGACATACAGTATTCCGGTAAGGACTCGAGGGGGTATACGCCAGGCGTTGGTGGACACGGGCTGCACGCAGACCCTCGTACACCAAAGCGTGGTTCGCCCCGGGGCATTGCTGGAGGCAGAATGGGTGGAGGTGAGGTGTGTGCATGGTGACATTCACAGGTATCCCATAGTGCCGCTGTTATTAAAGTATAAGGGCAAAACGCATAGAGTAACGGCGGCGGTTAGCCCGCGCCTGTCGCACCCCCTGATTCTGGGTACCAATTGGCCGGGGTTTCATCAGCTACTGGGGCAGTACGCGGGGGTGCGATCACGACCGGAAGCGGGGTGTAGCGTGTGCGCGGCGTTCAGCGGTGACGCGGGGTCGTCCGACACTGACTCCGGGGGGGAGGAGCCGGCGGGTCCCTCACGGGACGTCCCGCCGGCCCCGGAAGTGTCCCCCATGGGTGATTTCCCACTGGAGCAGTCTCGTGACGGCACCCTACGCTCAGCCTTTGACCAAGTGATGGCTATTGATGGTCACGTGGTGCGCCCTGAGGCCGCGCAGACCTACCCGCGTTTCGTCTTATTAAACGACCGATTATATCGAGTGAGTCGTGACACTCAGACAGAGGAAACACACACCCAGTTGTTGGTGCCGCAGGGCCGCCGGGAAACGCTTTTCCAGGCGGCCCACTATAACCCCATGGCAGGGCATATGGGCTATGAGAAAACTCTGGAGCGAATAACGGCCCGATTTTATTGGCCGGGCATCCGAGCGGATGTGCGCCGCTGGTGCGCGTCCTGCCCGGACTGCCAACTTGTTAACCAGCCGGCCATACCGAAGGCGCCGCTGCGCCCTCTCCCCCTCATTGAGGTCCCGTTTGAGCGCATCGGCATGGACCTCATCGGGCCGTTTCACCGGAGTGCACGCGGCTACCGCTTTGTGTTAGTCCTGGTGGATTACGCAACGCGGTACCCGGAAGCAGTTCCGCTGCGCACCATCTCTGCAAAGAGTGTGGCGCAGGCACTGTTTCAGGTCATCTCCCGAGTCGGAATCCCGAAAGAGATACTGACTGACCAGGGCACGTCGTTTATGTCTCGTACACTGCGGGAACTGTACGAATTACTGGGCATTAAATCTATTCGGACCAGTGTCTACCACCCTCAGACTGACGGGCTGGTGGAGCGGCTGAATAAGACTTTAAAGTCCATGATTCGGAAGTTCATTAACGAGGATGAACGCAATTGGGATCACTGGCTAGACCCTCTGTTATTCGCAGTGCGGGAGGTGCCCCAGGCCTCCACGGGATTTTCTCCCTTTGAACTGCTGTTCGGCAGGAGGCCACGTGGGGTGCTCGACCTGATTAAAGAAAGCTGGGAGGACGGTCCGAGCCCCGCCAAAAATGAGATCCAGTACGTGTTGGACCTGAGAGCAAAACTCCACACTTTGGGGAGGTTGTCACGGGAGAATTTGCTCCAGGCTCAGCAGCGTCAGCAACGCCTGTATGACAGAGGGGCTAGGCTCAGGCAATTTTCACCGGGAGATAAAGTGCTTGTGTTACTCCCTACTTCCAGCTCGAAGTTGCTCGCCAAGTGGCAAGGACCCTTTGTGGTCACACGGCGAGTCGGGGACGTGGACTATGAGGTCGCTCGGTCGGACAGGGGAGGAGCCACGCAGATTTATCACCTCAATCTCCTCAAACTGTGGCGAGAGGTTGAAACCGCTTCTCTGGTGAGCTTGGTGAAGGAGAGAGATGAGTTGGGGCCTGAGGTGCCAAATTCTATCATTCCCACCTCCCTCCCTTGTGATGACCATCTCACACAGGCCCAGAGAGCGGATGTTGTCGCGTTGCAACAGCGTTTTGCGGACGTGTTCTCCCCCCTGCCCGGCCGGACGTCCCTCATCGAGCACCATTTCGTGACGCAGCCCGGCGTGACGGTGCGTTCACGGCCCTACAGGCTCCCGGAGCATAAGCGAAAAATCGTGCAGAGGGAATTGGCGGAAATGCTGAGGATGGGAGTAATAGAAGAGTCGCACAGCGCCTGGTGTAGCCCCATCGTTCTGGTGGCGAAGAAGGATGGGTCTATACGGTTCTGTGTCGACTATCGCAGGGTGAACGAAGTGTCACGCTTTGATGCCTACCCCATGCCTCGGGTCGACGAGCTCCTGGACCGGTTAGGCACGGCCCGCTTTTTCACGACACTGGACTTAACCAAGGGCTATTGGCAGATTCCCTTGTCTGCCGAGGCCAGGGAGAAAACGGCCTTCTCCACTCCGTACGGTTTGTACCAGTTCGTGACGCTTCCGTTTGGCCTGTTCGGGGCCCCGGCCATCTTCCTCATGGCATCCTTCATGCGGTGGAGCCACTGCAGCGGGGCGTGGTCCGAACAGAGGGTGAATGAGCGTCCCAGGAGGTAATAGCGCAGGGAGCCGACCGCCCACCGGATGGCCAGGCACTCCTTCTCCACGGTGCTGTACCGGCGCTCGCGCTCTGCCAGCTTCCGGCTGATGTATAGGACAGGGCGGTCGGCCCCCCTCACCTGCTGGGACAAAACGGCTCCCAGCCCTCTGTCCGAGGCGTCAGTCTGCAGAACAAAAGGGAGGGAAAAGTTAGGAGTGTGAAGCAGCGGCTCCCCACAGAGAGCCTTTTTCACCTGCACAAACGCCGCCTGGCACGGCCCCGTCCACTGGACCAGATCCGGGGCACCCTTTCGAGTGAGATCGGTCAGGGGGCTGGTTAGCTGCGCAAACCCCGGCACAAAGCGACGATAGTAACCCGCCAACCCCAAGAACCGTCTCACCTCCTTTTTCGTCCTGGGGCGCGCAGGGCAGGATGCGATAGCCGCCGTCTTCTCCACCTGTGGACGCACCTGCCCGCCCCCCAGGTGGTACCCCAGATACTGCACCTCCCTCCGTCCAACCGCGCACTTCTTCGGATTGGCCGTGAGCCCCGCCCCCCTCAGGGACTCCAGGACCGCGGCCACCCGCAGCACATGCTCCGCCCAGGTGTCGCTGTGGATGATCACGTCATCCAGGTAGGCGGCAGCATACGCTGCGTGCGGACGCAGTCCCGGTCGGAGGGGGTACCACCTGGGGGGCGGGCAGGTGCGTCCACAGGTGGAGAAGACGGCGGCTATCGCATCCTGCCCGCGCCCCAGGACGAAAAAGGAGGTGAGACGGTTCTTGGGGTTGGCGGGTTACTATCGTCGCTTTGTGCCGGGGTTTGCGCAGCTAACCAGCCCCCTGACCGATCTCACTCGAAAGGGTGCCCCGGATCTGGTCCAGTGGACGGGGCCGTGCCAGGCGGCGTTTGTGCAGGTGAAAAAGGCTCTCTGTGGGGAGCCGCTGCTTCACACTCCTAACTTTTCCCTCCCTTTTGTTCTGCAGACTGACGCCTCGGACAGAGGGCTGGGAGCCGTTTTGTCCCAGCAGGTGAGGGGGGCCGACCGCCCTGTCCTATACATCAGCCGGAAGCTGGCAGAGCGCGAGCGCCGGTACAGCACCGTGGAGAAGGAGTGCCTGGCCATCCGGTGGGCGGTCGGCTCCCTGCGCTATTACCTCCTGGGACGCTCATTCACCCTCTGTTCGGACCACGCCCCGCTGCAGTGGCTCCACCGCATGAAGGATGCCAACGCCCGGATCACCCGGTGGTATCTGGCGTTGCAGCCCTTTAAGTTCAAGGTGATCCATAGGCCGGGGGCGCAGATGGCAGTGGCCGATTTCCTCTCTCGCTCGCGGGGGGGGGGAGTTGGCTCGGCCGGACGGCTCCCCGGCCTCGAACGGGCGGTGGGGGTGTGTGGCGGAGGCGTGGCCCCGGGCGCAGCTGCAGGGGAGGAGTGGAGCGGAAGGCTCAACAGGGCGGCGCTGCGAGGCCGGTAAGAACAGCTGATGTTGTTTATGGACTGATGATGGTCTCCCTCCGCTGTGTTTATAGTGAGACGAGGAGGAGCGGCCAGAGAGAGATCAGCTGGGCTCGTGAGCTGTCAGACTGTGAGACTGAGTCAGCTGTCATAACAACGCCTGGCGTATTCCACACTCTTCTTTACATTTTTCCATCAGCCTTTCTCAATTTCAGTTTTCTCCCTCACAGTTCCTTTTCTCCTTTTCCTTTAGTTATAATACTGTGTTTGTATCCATTCAAACACAGTATTAAGGACTTTTTTAAATTAACACTTGGAAATGCATGTAAAGCCTGAGGTAAAGAAAAAAAAGTCTAAAAAAATCTGTAGCAAAGGAACACAGCAGTGAAAGGAGGGAAAATATAAATTTTTAATGAATATTAGGAGCAATTACAGCCCTCTCTGATGAGTTCTTCCTCACAGCACAGCATTAGCTCCCACCTCCTGTTTCAAGCTCTGAACTTTCGGTTTCTCTTCCTTTGAAACTTCAATGTTCCACATACACCCCCCCCCAACCACAAACTTAACTATCAGACCAACAATCCCCATCCGACGGCAGAAAGTCATGTTGGACTGGGAATAACACACAAACAAACCAATAAACAATCAAACAAACTGCTGCTTTATTCTCAGCTTTGTATTAACAGAAGAGTAAAACATTCCACACAGAGAAGTTCATATAGAAAATCCTGCTTCATTAAGATGCTTGTCTTCATTTCTGATCTTTTCTATGACTAACAGTAATTTTGTAGAGCTAGACAAGCTTGATCTGTTACAGTACAACTCTCCCAACTGTGACATATAAAACTGCATTTGCACCAACACGACAACCACAGAAACACCTCTTTATCTCATTTGGAATAGAGTGGTATCTCCCAGATTTGCTCTGTTTCAATGAAAAGGGAGCGCTACTCTAGAGTAAGTTCTTCTCCCCACTGAAGCATCCATCAGTACTTGGGGAAAAAAGAAAAAAAAATCAATGAAAATACAAATGATAAATGGCCTGTATTTATATAGCGCTTTACTAGTCCCTAAGGACCCCAAAGCGCTTTACATATCCATTCACACACACATTCACACACTGGTGATGGCAGCTACATTGTAGCCACAGTCACCCTGGGGCTACAAAAAAAAAAAAGAAAGTTGGAGTAAAGATCAGAGTCCCCAGACTTTTCAGCTACCAGTTGAAGTGCATCTCATGAAAAGCTCTTTACCAGTTGCTTTAAGGCAACTGTTGTTTGGGTTTGGCACTAGATAAATAAAGTTTGGCAGTAGCTGGACACTCACTTCTCTCTGGTTCATTATGGCTCTTTCCTTTTGGCTCTCGGAGGTGGCGGACACACTTCTTCTCCTCTCCCTTGTCTTTCCTGCTTAGTTCTTGTGTCTTTGTCTAGTCTCGTGTCTTTTTTGCATTACTTTCCCTGAACAGTCTCTCACACTCTGTCTCTAAAACCTAAAGAGAATTATGGATTTGATCAATTGGTCTCTGAATGCTATTGACACCCTTTTCTCAACGAGAAGTCTGGGCTCGGGAGAGCCTGAGTGCCCTGGAGGGACTTTCCCTCCCGGATACAGAAATGGAGGGTCGTGTGCCTGGCGGGACTGTCGATCGAGGATGCTGAAGATATCTATTCGGAACCATGCTAACAGGGTTTTTGCTGATCGGAGCTGGCTTGGCCCTGGCTTATCAGAGAATTAAGAGAGCGGAACCGACTTTAAAAATTACTACTTCGCAGCTAATATGCAATACATAGCTTATTGGCTAGATGATACAGTTATAATGGGAAGTTGGTTGGACATGGAGCGAGAGGACTGTATGCCTTATTCTCTCGGTGAAATTGCATTGTCTCCTGTTCGTTTTAAAAGGACGTACTACAACTGTAATCCAGTTATTCACAATACAATTCAAATCTGGAGACAGATCGTGAAAGACTATAGACTCAGAGCCTTCTCGCTTTTGACACCTATTACAGCTAATCCTGCATTCAAACCCTGAGTTTTAGATGGGACATTTGATCACTGGAAGGAAATGGGGTTGCGAAATGTGGGACTCCTGTATTTTCAGGGCTCTTTTGCTTCATTTCAACAGCTTAAGGAGTACAATTTATTAGCCTGTGATCTTTTTAGATACCTTCAAATAAGGAGCTATGTAAGGTCCTAACTACAACAATTTGAGTTTGCAACTCCAGGTAAGCTTGACCAATGCCTGGCGGATTGTATAACAGAAAAGCATGCGGTTGCTTTTATATATGAGATATTACAGCCACTCCGGCAGAAGGATACAGGTAAAATAAAATCAGCTTGGGAAAAGGAATTAGGGTCAGAAATTCATAATGATATCTGGACTAAAGGGCTCCGTTATGTTAATTCCTGCTCTATCAACGCCCGACATAGGTTCATTCAGTTTAAAATTTTGTACAGATTGCACTACTCGAAGACGAGATTACATCGGGTATTTCCTGAATCGTCACCCATCTGTGATAAATGTCAATGTGCAGAAGCTGATCTGCTTCACAGTTTTGTAATGTGTACCAAATTACAAAGTTTTTGGGCTTCAGTTTTTTCTTTTTTTTTCCCAAAATTTTTGATGTGCAGTTAGACCCTGACCCTATTTTGATTCTTATTGGACTATCAGGACAATCTAAAAAACTTAAGAGCACACAGATTCCCCTCCTGGCCTATGGCCTGATGTGTGCAAAGAGACTGATTCTCCTCCTATGGAAGGGAAAAGAAGTGCCCTCCTTGAAAGCCTGGATTTCAGTACTGACAGATACTCTTCATCTGGAAGAGTACACTACATTTTAAATGACAAACTGGAGGACTTTGATCAGATTTGGAGGCCGCTCATTGAGCACCCAGAAACTATGAACAAATGAGAGCTATTATGTGGACTTCACCATTGCTTAAAATAAGCTGATAGCACTCTGGGATAAGGGAAGGGTGTAGGGAGGAGGGGTTTTTTTTGTTTGTTTGTTTTGTTGTTGTTTTTTTGACCGCCCTTTTTGGTACGTTTTGTTTTTTCTTGTTTTTGTTGTTTGGGTTTGTTTTTGTTTTTTGTTGTTGTTCGATTTGTTTTTCCCCTTTTCTTGATGCCAAAACTGTAAAAAGGAAGCAATGTCAGTCTATGGGACAATTTGTGATTGTTATTTGTGCTTCACAATAAAAATATTTGAAGAGAAGAAAGCGGAACCGGCTGTTCAAACCCCCCCAAGGCTGCCCGCTGGGATTGAAACGATGGGACGAGGCGCGACTTCTCAGAACGGGCTCATTGAGAGCAGCATGGTTAAGATCTTGGAGACGCTTACAGCTGCCGTGAATACTCAGAATAACACCTCTGAGCGTATATTGGGTTACATCAAGGAGAGGCCTGCTCAGAATAACACCTTTGAGCGAAATTGGATTACATCGTGGAACAGCTCACTGCAGTCGTGAGTTCTCAGAATCGGCTCTCTGAGCAAAAGAATGACAACACCACGGACGCAAGTTTGATACCATCATGGGAAGCTCGCGTTCTCCAACGGGAGATTGAGAGACCAGTGTCGAAGTGTTAAAGAACAGCTTTGAAATTCTCATGAGTTGTTGCAAAAGAAAATTACCATCATCAATCGGATACCCCTTTGGCGCCAGCTGCGGGCTCAAGGCTGGAGCTGAACAACAACACCCTGATAACGACTGTGTTTAGTCTGTTCCTTCCCATTCCATGCAAGGCCACCTGGGTTGGCTGGAAGACTGTTTACTTAGCCTGGCAGGGCGAAGGACACTGTCTCAGCTGAACTATGGACACACACACACATACAATATATACTGATAAGCACTCACTGACGCATCACCCTCCCTACCCCGGATCCAACGCCACCTCCAACGCTTACCTCCCCTCTGATGTGGACATCGGGTCAGCTGGAGGCGCAGTCGAAAGATTGCAGCGGTCCCAGATCAGATGTACACACTGGAACTCTTTCCCATGTTGCTGTCTGTGTTTATTGTGCTGTGGTGTGTTGATATCTGTGCATTCCTGTATTATCCTTTGTGTTACACATTTCGATGTTTTTCTCGCTACCTAGCCTGACCTGTCTCCCCAATGTGATGTTTGTGTATTGTATGTACGGTCGGCAAGGTCTGTCATCTCGGTTGTGGGCAAAAGACCTGCAACTGACAAATAAAGGCTATCTCATTCTCATCATCTCATTAGTCTTTAGGATTCTAGTCTTCTGACTTTTTATCCTGGTTTCTTTCAGTACCTAGAGTATCTGAAAAGTGTTTGCTCCTTCCTGATTTTTTTTTTTTGGGGGGGGGGGGGGCGGCGGTTCGTATTTTTTTTTAGCTTTATTGACAGATACAGTGAAGAAATAACAGGAAAGCAAATAGAGAGAGAGAGAGGGGGGAAGACATCCAGCAAAGGACCACATGTCAGACTCGAGCCCTGACTGGCCAATTTCAGCCATGCGGCATGTGGTTGCCTGCTCAATGCACTGAGCTAAACCAGGACCTGATTCCCTGTTTTTTATATGCTTGTCACACTTTAATGTTTCAGTTCATCAAACAAATTTAAATTCTGGACAACACACGTGAACATTAAACGCAGTTTTGAAATGAAGGTGTTTATTATTAATGAAAAAAACAACAACAATACTTTCTGTCTAAAAAAAGTGTTTGTATTTCTTTCTTCCAATTTAGTCTTCAAGTGTGCATTTGGGGATATCATGTCTGAAACCTCAGTTCTCTCAGTTCTGATCACATTTGCTCTCTAAGGACAGCGCTAGCAAGCACTCTCTGCTTCTGAGCAAAAAATAAAAAAGCAGAACAAAAAAACGCCCGTTCGTGTTGGTGGAAAAATGCACCATGTCGACCAATCAAAAAATGATATGGCAACATGACATTTAGATGTTTATGGAAGAGGGGGAAGATTTAGGAGTGACCGCGAGAGAGAGAGAGAGAGAGAGCAGAAAAGGAGAGACAGCGAGTTTTGAGATGTTAGAGATTTGTGACGTTTAGCGTGTTTGGAGTGTGTAGATAATGTGTTGTCTTGTGTAGTTAGTGTGTAGTGTTGTGGATAGTTTTGTGTTGTGTGTCAGAACAATGAGGTGACTGCTGTCTCCAGGTAGAAAACAGTATGTAAAAATGTGGCTCAGGGGGTTGGGAAGCGCATCTGTAACCGGAAGGTCGCCGGTTCGATCCCCGGGCTCTTTGTCCTGGTCGTTGTGTCCTTGGGCAAGACACTTCACCCTACCACCTACTGGTGATGGCCAGAGGGGCCATATAGATGGCGCGATATGGCAGCCTCGCCTCTATCAGTCTGCCCCAGGGCAGCTGTGGCTACAACTGTAGCTGCATCCACCAGTGTGTGAATGAATAGTGGAATTGTAAAGCACTTTGGGTGCCTTGAAAAGCGCTATATAAATCCAATCCATTGTTATTAAAGCACTACTGGATGGATGCAAACTGCATTTCATTGCCTTGTACTTGTGACATGTGCGATGACAATAAAGTTGAATTCTATTCTAAAAAGGTGTTGTCATTTCAGAGGTTTAATTTTATGCACATTACAATAAATATGCCTCAGTATTTGAAATTTAAAATAATGAAAACTGGATATTTTCCCTCTGTTTCCCTCCTCGATGCTCATCATCTTGTTTCTGAGAGCATGCCGCTCACCAGGTCATTAATGCACTTCAAGGATCCTTGTTAGCAAGACACTATTAACGAGCCCTTGACTCTGCACCCTAGCATACCTATTACAATCTCCTCATTCATTTTCAGTAGCAGATTTCTCTGTAACACAACTGATGTATGAAGGAAATAAGTGGATGAGGTTGTTATCAGCATCTCTCATCTGCAGACAGTAGTTGAAAACATTAAAAAAAAGTTAGAAAGAATATCTGAACAAAATCTTTCAATCATTCCATTTCAAAACAGAATATTCACCCAAACAAATACAATGAAAATAACTTCTTCCTTTCACATATGTAGGACTTGATTTACTTCATTAGTTTAGTTGGCATGTTCTTAGCTAATTAGGAACATAATGAACCACTGGATTAAAGCTATTTACTCATTTCACATAATTTATAAGTCTTTTACAGGCACTTTGAAATACTGTTGTTGGATGATTAAATATTGTCTTCTAACTATCCCTTGCTCTGATTTTAACACCAGAGGTCATCGTGCTTTTGAGGTTGTTACCCCAAACTCTGGGAAGCCTTCCTCAAGTCAATCAGGTCGGCTGACTCTGTTATTTCTTTTAAGCCATTTTTATAGGTTAGTATTTCCTTAATCTTTTTAGCTTCATTTTTTCACCATAGTTTGCAACCATGCATGCATGTACAGTGGCTTGCAAAAGTATTCGGCCCCCTTGAACTTTCCCACATTTTGTCACATTACAGCCACAAACATGAATCAATGTTATTGTAATTCCAGGTGAAAGACCAACACATAGTGGTGCACACGTGAGAAGTGGAACGAAAATCAGACATGATTCCAAACATTTTTTACAAATAAATAACTGCAAAATGGGGTGTGCGTAATAGAGATTGAAACTGTGATGTCATTCAGGGGTAAAACCGCAAAGGATTCTGGGAACTTTTGCAAGCCACTGTATGTGTGTATCTTGGAATGAATGACTGATTATGTGTCTGTATGTTTTAACAACTACACTTATCTTCAATGTGTGACTTATGCATATCACTTGTATATAGAATTTACTTAGATTAAGGGGTTAAGTGGGCTGAACAATCTGGAATCTGACACCTTCAATTAAAATAAATCTGATAGGGAGGTTAACGCGTATTGCTGCTGACTGAGTGCAGAAGTCTGGCATTGATACCAGTAATGAGAAAGTAATTACATCCAATGGTCCATTTGCATCCTCAAAAAATTCCTCTTTTCCTACCATCCCTGTAATACATTCATAGTACAGATGTATAAAGTTGTGATCTTGGCATTTTCACATCTAGCTAGATCAACACAAATTATTTCTATCCAGTTTGTTCGAAACTGCTTTTAGCTAAAGTAAAGTTGCAGAATGCCAGGAAGAGAAAAGAAAACATGCTAAGTTGATGGAAAAATCCGTGAGATCAATCCCTTGAAAATTCAGCCAGCAGGTGGAAACGCTTGCCGCTGAAAATGCCACGCTACGGGAGTCGGTTAAATCTCTCACCGATAACGTGACCCAGCTAAACATTGAAAATAAAAAAATAAAAGAGTCCGTTATCGATCTACAAGCCCGTAGCATGAGAGATAATCTTGTGTTTTCTGGTATTCCAGAAACTGCCGGAGAGGACGCAGAGGCAACGGTGAAAAACTTCATTAAAATCCACCTGAAGCTGCCGGAGGACACCGTAAAGAACATCGACTTCGATAGAGTACATCGCTTGGGGGGCGCGCGGTCGCGGACCGGGAGACCACGGCCTATTGTGGCCAAATTCAGTCAATTCAAACAGAAGGAACAGGTGAAGAGTCGCGGCAGAGAGCTGAAAGGAACGGACTTCAGCGTGAACGACCAGTTCCCCAAAGAGATCCTGGAACGACGCAAGGTCCTGTTCCCAGTTCGACGTAGCTTCATCCAGAAAGGCTCCCGTGCTGTCATCGCCGTGGACCGGCTCTACGTGGACGGACAGCTTTACCGCGACCCGGCACCACACCGTGGTTATATTAACTGCACTCCAGATAAGAACCCGCTACACTCTTTTCTTATTCATTCACACTCTCTCCTTTAACATGAGTTTAAGCTAGTAATATCAATATGATGTCATAGCAGATATAACACCGTCACCCTCCGTCATTGCTTTATGTTACGCAGTGAGGGGTGGTGAGGGAAACATCAGACTTCACTCTATCTTAATTAAAGTAATTGTTTTATTATCTCTTGCCAACATCATATACATGCAGACAGCAACTTTTCAAAATGGCTCCCAATCCATTTCCTGCTCCCTTTAAATACTCTAAAGACACACCTTCTTAATACAGACTGGCCTATAAAAGAGCTGCAATTGAGGCAGGCTTCCTCTTTACTGGGAAAACAAGATGGCCACCACAAAGGTAACCTGCAACACTTTGTTACTCAAATGCTTCCCAACATTACTCACTACCCCCCCCTTCTGGTCGACACATCTCCGGCAAACGGGAAAGATAGTCAGCAATAAGATTGTTCTTACCCGGACAATGCTGGACGGTGAACTGGTATGGCTGGAGGGCTAGGCACCAGCGCAGTATCCTCGCATTCTGATGTTGCTTGGAGTGCATCCACACCAGGGATCGGTGATCCGTCTGAAGAATAAATTCTCTTCCAAGGAGATAATATTTCAACGAATCAATTGCCCACTTAATTGCCAGTCCTTCTTTCTCTACTGTAGAATAGTTTTTTTCCCTGTCAAATAGCTTCTTACTTAAGAAAAGCACAGGTTTTTCTTCACCAGCTTCTCCTTGAGCCAGCACTGCTCCAAGTCCAACATTAGAGGCATCTACCTGTACAACAAATGGTTTGGAAAAATCCGGGCTTTGCAAAACAGGGGCTTCAGAAATCTGTCTCTTTAAACATTGGAAGGCATGTTCACAGTCGTCATTCCACATCACTTTAGAAGCATGTTTTCTCGTGAGATCTGTAAGAGGGGCTGCCAAGGTTGAGAAATGGGGAATAAACCTCCGATACCAGCCAACCAAGCCCAGAAACGACCTCACTTGCTTTTTGGTTTTAGGTCTGGGAATTGTTTGTATAGCCTTTACCTTTTCAACTTGTGGCTTTATTTGTCCATGGCCAACAATGTATCCTAGATACCTCACCTCTTCTTGTGCCCAGGCACACTTGCTCACATTCAGAGTCAAACCAGCCTCCTGGATCTTTGCCAACACAACCTTTAGATGCTGCAGGTGTTCCTCCCAAGACTCACTGTAAATCACCACATCATCCAGGTAGGCAGCTGCAAACTTTGAACAACCATTAAGGATAATGTCCATCAACCTTTGAAAAGTTGCAGGTGCCCCATGAAGACCAAAGGGCAACACGGTGTACTGAAATAAGCCCATTCCTGGAATTTGGAAGGCTGTGTATTCTTTACAGGACGGCTCTAAGGGCACTTGCCAGTAACCCTTACACAAATCTAAGGTTGTAATGTATCTAGCCTTTCCTAGTCTTTCCAGTAGCTCATCAATCCGTGGCATTGGATACGAATCAAAACAGGAAATACTATTTAGCTTTCTCATGTCTGAACAAAATCGTAGTTGAGGGGAGTCTTTCTTTGGAACAAGTACAATGGGGTTTGACCACTCACTCCTTGAGGGCTCAATCACTCCCAGTTCCAGCATCATCTGAACCTCCTTCCTCAATGGTTCCACCATCCGTTCTGGTATCCTGTAAGGCTTAAGACGAAGAGGTTTTGTGTCTTTCAAGATGATGTTATGTGTTATGACATTTGTTCGCCCCGGTGTGTCTAAGAACAAAGATGGAAAGGATGCCTCACCTCGTTCAACTGTTGCCACTGATCTTCAGTCAGATATTCAGGAGGGTCTTCAGATTTGGGCATGCCTCTGAATGGGCTCATCTCAGCTTCTCCAACCTCCAGAATGCCACTGTCTTCAGGCCGAACATCTTGTACCATCAGGATTTGCTTCACACCTGGTTCTGGGGCGTTTCTTTCATGATACTCTTTTAACAAGTTTACATGTAGCAGTTGCTTTGATTTGTGTTTCTCTGGACAAATGACCTCATATGTCACTGGGCCGGTTTTTCTGGCCACAGTATAAGGTCCTTGCCACTTAGCCAGCAACTTACTTGGTCCAGTAGGCAAAAGTACCAAAACTTTTTGACCAGTCTTTAGTTCTCTCTCACAGGCATGCTTGTCATACCATACCTTTTGCTTTTGCTGCGCCTTCTGCATATGGTCTCTAACCTGTTCTCTGTATGTTTCCAGTTTGTCTCTCATCTGCAATATGTAGGAAATGATGTTCATCGTCGAAGCCACTTCAGTAGACCCCGGTGCCACTCCAGCCACCCAGTTCTCTTTCAGCATATCCAGGGGGCCTCTAACCTGCCTTCCATAGAGCAGCTCAAAAGGGGAGAAACCAGTTGAAGCCTGTGGTACTTCTCTGTATGCAAACAACAGAAAAGGCAACCATTTATCCCAACCTTTGCCAGTATCATCAATAAACTTTCTCAACATTTGCTTTAATGTACCATTAAATCGTTCCACCAGACCGTCCGTTTCTGGATGGTAGGGAGTAGTTCGAATACCTTTTACACCAAGTTGGTCATAAAGAGACTTTATCAAATGTGACATAAAACTGGTACCCTGATCTGTCAGGATCTCCTTTGGAACGCCAACTCTGGAAAAAAGGTCTACTAGGCATCGAACAATGTGTTTGACCTGCAGAGAGGGGTGGGGGGGGGGGGGGGGGGGGGGGGGGGGCGGGGGGGAACGCAGTGGATAAACATCTGGATATCTTGTGGCATAATCACAAATGACTAATGCATATTTATGACCACTACTGCTCTTAGGTAAAGGACCTATGATATCCATCGCTATTCTCTCATAAGGTACATCCATTATTGGTAATGTTTGCAACGGGGCTCTGTCTGAAATTTTGGTAGGAGCCACTTTCTGACATTCATGACATGTTTTGCAGTAGTCAACCACATCTTTGTACAATCCTGGCCAGTAAAAACGTTGAGCAACACGATTGTAAGTCTTTGCCTGTCCTAAATGTCCTGACCATGGTACAGTGTGGCCCAGATGCAGGATTACTGATCGGTACTCTTTTGGTACAACAAGTCTGGGTTTCTCCATGTCCGCTAGATACAGAAGTTTATCCTTTATTATGAAAGGTTCTCCAGTTACACTTTTAAGCCCTACATCATTTTCTTTTCCATCATCCACGTTGCATGCTTTCTTAAAGAGAGGTTTTAAAGATGAATCATTTTCCTGTCTTTCTCTAAAATTATTGGGAAACTCCCACTGAAGATCAATAGGTGGAGACATTGGTAAGGTTGGTTCTGGAAAGCTTGCCCTACCACTGTTTTTATTTTTCTCCTGCCTACGTTGTCGTTTTGTTTTCCTGAGTTTACTCCCTCCTTCAAATAAGTCTTCATCTACATCAGGCAGTGGTTCTAAACCCCTTTTCATTGAACGAGTGACAACAGCACAGGAATAGGCTTCAGAGTTATTATGAACCAAACTGTCTAAGATTGGTAAGTCTTCTCCCAAAATGACATCATATGCTAACTGATCCAACACTCCTACAGTTAACATAAATGCTTGGCCCTCAAGTTCAATAGTGACATCTGCTGTTGGATAATCTTTTTGACACCCATGAACACAAGTAATATTTACAGGTTTGTTAAAGTCAGGTAATACATTGCTCAACATAGAAGATTTAACCAAGGTTTGTGAGCTACCAGTGTCAGCAAGAGCCTTTACTGTTCGGCCATTTATTGAAACATCTACCACATGTTTATGTGGCACTAAACCATCACCAGTAAGTTCCCCCTCAAGACCTGTGGAGGGAACTACACACAACTCTACTGACTTTGGTTTTCTTAGGGGACATAAAGAAGCTTTATGACCAGGCTGCTGACAGTAATAGCAAATGAGGTTGTACCTTTGACTGCAATGTATAGGCTTCTTACCACCCCTAGTGTCCAAGCTTTCAACACTAGTCACCCCTGGAGGTTTTACCTCCCCAAACCTTGGTCTCCCCACAGTCATCTTTGACTTAGAAGGTTCACGATGAGCAGCTAGGTAACGTTCAGCCAGATCTGCAGCTTCCTCTCCTGTCTTTGGGTTGTTCTCTTTCACCCATGTGCGGACATCTGACTGCAGCACGCGAAGAAACTGTTCCAAAATAATGGTTTCACCGATCTCTTCTTTGCTCCGACTGTCAGGACGCATCCATCGCTTATAGAGTCCCTTTATCCGATTGTAGGTTTCACGCACACTCTCTCCCATGGGTACACTGGTGCTCCGGAACCGGTATCTGTAGGTCTCCTCTGTTACATTAAACTTGGATAACACAGCAGCTTTAATGGCCTCATAAGAGTCAGACTGTTCTTCATCCATGCCAGCATAAGCTTCAAGGGCTTTTCCAGTCAATAAGGTGACCACTCTAGCTGCCCATTCAACTTGTGGCCATCCCCACGTTTTAGCTATGCGTTCGAATCGTACAAAAAAACTTTCAGGATCCTCACCTTCCCTGAAGTCAGGTATTCTTGGCTCACCCCCACGGTGTGTTTCTGCTCTCTGCACTGGAGCAGGTTGAACGACATGCATTTGAGACTGTGCAGGCAGTGGTTGAGATGGAGAAGGCGGCTCAGCTTGGTGCTCAGTGGCTCCGTGAGGTGGCTGCACAGCTGATAGTGGAGGCAGTTTCCCAGCCTCTTGCTTTGGACAAACAGCTGCTGTAGAAATGTCACTCTGGACAGAAGGTTGAAGTTCAGAATGTTCAACATGTTGCAGCCTTGGTATATTGTCACTCAGTTGTTTTATCTGTTCAAACAGTATTGCTTCTGTTCTTTTGGAATGCCGCATAAATTCTCTAATTTCATCAAAGATATCCGGTTCAGAAAGTTCTTTACTCACGACACCAACTGCAGTCTGCTTCGGTCGTACTACTGGTTCAAAATCATCCTCATTAGCCATTGCTCCTTCAGGTGGTGGATCTGGCTCAATTGTTTGTCCACCTTCTCTTTCTTCCATGTCAGCAAGGGGGTTTTTCCTTGTCCAACGGTTTCTTCCACGTCCTACACCCCTCATTCAGCGTGTTCGGTCCCTCATTCACAGGCGTAACCAAATCCCACTGCTGCCACCAACTGTTACGCAGTGAGGGGTGGTGAGGGAAACATCAGACTTCACTCTATCTTAATTAAAGTAATTGTTTTATTATCTCTTGCCAACATCATATACATGCAGACAGCAACTTTTCAAAATGGCTCCCAATCCATTTCCTGCTCCCTTTAAATACTCTAAAGACACACCTTCTTAATACAGACTGGCCTATAAAAGAGCTGCAATTGAGGCAGGCTTCCTCTTTACTGGGAAAACAAGATGGCCACCACAAAGGTAACCTGCAACACTTTGTCTTACTCAAATGCTTCCCAACACTTTAATTGGAATGTTTCCGTTTCGTTTCTTTTTTTTTGTTGTCGCTCACAGTTCATGTGGTTTCTTTCTTTCTCTTGTCTTTCACTGCTGTGGTCACCTACTTCCCCACTCACCTACAAACAACACCCTCTATTTCTCCATATTTTCACAACACGATCACGCAAACACATCAGCTCAACGGCAGCACATTCACAACAGCCTCACAGCACGCACAGACTTGCAGGACACATAAGCAAACCACGCTTGTTCATATTAGTGAATATTCACACACATAGTCAGACTTATGGAGCCTCTCACCACACTTCTTTTTCTCTTTCTATTTACAAACAAGGGATGTTTCCATATTCTCTCCACCTGTCTAAACGAAACACCCAGCATACATCATTAGACATACACGCACAATTAAGGGCATGCTGAGGTTTGTCACATGGAATGTAAATGGAGCTGGCACCAGAGGAAAGAGGTTAAAAATATTTAACCAGCTTAAAAAACTACAGGCAGATGTTGTTTTATTACAAGAAACTCACAAACCTGTCACAGGTTTAAACGAACTTAAAACACCTGAGTTTCCTAACGTGTTTGCAGCCGGTTATAATTCTAGACAACGGGGAGTAGCAATTTTAATACATAAAAATGTTAATTTTACAGTACTCGATACAGTTATAGATCCAGAGGGTAGATTTCTAATTATTAAACTATCAATATTGAACAAAAAACTATGTATTGTTAGTATATATGGTCCAAATGTTGATGAACCCTCATTCTTCCACGGTTTTTTTAGTGCACTCTCTGAACACCTTGATTGCACACTCATTCTTGGCGGTGACCTCAACCTTGGACTAAATGAAGAAATGGATAGGCTCAACACAACAGGAACTCAGCGCAATTGGCAGTCCACAAATATAATCAAACAGTATATGAACGACTTTGGTCTTTGCGATGCATGGCGCTCTCTTCACCCCACCAGTAAGGAATATACTTTTTTCTCGCATGTTCATCACTCTTACTCTCGTCTGGATTATTTTTTGGTCAGCAGCTCACTGCTGTGTGACATTTCAGACACTGAGATTCATCCTATAGCTGTCAGCGATCATGCTCCTGTATCTTTAACACTAATGCACAAGAATAATACTACGCCAAGTAAAAACTGGAGATTTAATATATCACTACTTAAAGATGAAGACTTTATTAAATACTTTAAAAAGGAATGGACTTCATATTTAGACTTTAATGACACTCCCGGAATATCTGCTTCTGTTCTATGGGAAGCAGGGAAAGCTGTGATGAGAGGTAAAATAATTTCTTTCTCATCACACAAAAAGAAAGAAGAAAACAAAAATATTCAGGAATTAGAAAAAAACATCAAATCACTAGAAGAAGCCTACGCGTGCAACCAAGATCAGGAAACATTGAACAAAATATGCAAAACAAAACTAGAATTAAATGAAACTATTAATAAAAAAACACAATTCCTTATACAAAGACTTCGCTTGCAGAATTTTGAACACAGTAACAAATCAGGTCGATTTCTAGCTAACCAGCTAAAAATAAATAAAGAAAAAATAACTATATGTGCTGCTAAAGATTTATCGGGGAACACAATATATGATCCTGGAAGAATAAACAACATTTTTAGGGATTTCTATGAAACTTTATACTCACCACAAATAAACCCATCTAAAAATGAAATTGATCTGTTTCTTGACAACGTAACTCTTCCAAAATTACTAGACAGTCAAGCAATGGAACTGGATTCGCCACTGACGCCAAGTGAACTCCAGGAAGCCCTGATAAGTATGCCCAATAATAAGGCTCCAGGTCCAGACGGCTTCCCTGCAGAATTCTACAAAGAATTCTGGACAATTTTGGCACCAGTATTCCACGGAATGTTGCAGGAAATCGAGGAAAAGGGCAGACTACCACTCCCC